>NC_081415.1:367192166-367389666 GCF_030272615.1 Cryptomeria japonica
TATTTCATTGGTTAGATGACCTTGAAATCATACACAATCTTTAAGTGCAATTTCCAATGTGATAACGGTTTTATGTTCCTTGATCTTGTAACATGTTTCCATATATATGTCCAGGTTCAATGAATCTGGTAACACGTTTCACTCGGTGTATATCAACTTGATGTGTCATCTTTGCTACTCGGTAGACATGGAATGATACTCGGTAGACAACTTGGTGCATACTGGGCTCTGTGACTACTTTCTTCTATAACTGACTGGACTGTGCATACCGATTGAATATTTCAGTAGAGATAACTGACTAGAGTATATTGAATAACTTTGAACAAAAAACTAATGACAACTTGATAAGTAGTAACAATCTCCCCTTTTGACATTAGTTGAGATGTTTGACAAAAACTACTTTCAAAGTTATAACTCAATAATCTATATACTTGCAAAATTTGACTATACTGATAGTATATACAATAGTCAATGAAATAGTAAATCCAGATATACTCCCCTTATCGATATACTGTACAAAACTCTGATTTTGCATGCTCGGTGATCAATGTTCTGTGTGCTGCACTTGTTCTTTGCTTACTATTCTGTTCACTGCTCGGTTCACTACTCTTGGGTACTCTGCTTACTCTGCTTGGTATACTCCCCCTGTATACTACACTCATTTTGTTTGATACTATACTTTGATGCTTTGAATACTATATCACTCCCCCTTTTTGACAAACATCAAAATTTAGTTACCATTTGGTGGTGGCAACTGGTCAAAAATGGATTTGTACTTTGTCCATGCTTCGGTGAGAGCAATAGAGAGGGCATCCTTTACACTATCCATTAAAGAATTATGCGCTTGAATATCAACCAATATTGATATTAAGCCATCTAGAGTGCTTCCCTATTGTGTCGTAGATAGGTATGTGGCTCGGTTGATCTGTTCTTGGACGGATGAAAGATGAGGAAGGAATAATGTCTGAAGTGTCATTATGTCCATCCTGATCTTGTGTTCTTCATTTCTTAGGTCCAATTATTGAGCCATGAGCTGTTGTAACTTTGTATAGAAATTCTGAACAAAATTGGGCTTGGTGGTCAACTTATTTGAGAGATCGGTGATCTCTTTCTCAATTGCTTTTGTTTTATTTTTTATGTCTTTAATGAATAAAGAAAATGTATAGAGTTTCTGAAATAAATAAAGAATGTGCTTGAGTTGAGGGGTCAACTCAGCAATAAATTTGACAAGTTTAACTTTGCCAATAGCTATAGCTTTTTGTACCTCTTCTATCATTTTTGCAGTGAGCTCCTTGTCTATTAACTTGCTCAAATATTCGGACGCATCTACTCCAGATGTCTCTATCTTGGTTAGGAGTTCATTTAGTTGAATGTGGATGGCTGCATCTTTGGTTATTGTAGCTTCAGGTAGCATATCTTTTAAGAGTGCTTTCACCTTTTGAAGTACTTTATTTTTCTTTTGAATAGCCATTTGCTTCTCTTGTTCGACCTTTTCTTTGCATAGTTCACCGAAATCAATGAGTGCTTTCCCCTTTAATTTGGATATATCAACATTGGGCAACACTATTGGTTTTGACAAATCTACTTTGAAACTATGCTTTTTCATCTTCTTTTCTTTACCTTTCACCGATTGAACTAAGACAATGGCTTGTGAGGCTTGATGACCCTCGGTAAGTTGCTTGGTAGAGGCAACACTTTGGTTGGTTTCCTTAGCCTCTGTAGTGTACTTTGGTGTCTCGGTACTCGGTGTCTCAGTTGCAACATTTTCAGTGCTAGAAGGATCCTGAGACGTCTGTTCTTGAGTAGTACCTTCTCTTGCATTCTATCGTTTCCTGTTCCGGTGCCTCTGTATCCATGATATCTTCATCTATTTGAATGGTGTCAGCAGGATCTTGCTCGGTAACATCAGGATCTTGCTCGGTGACATCAACTATTTCAACTTCAGCTTGCTCACCGACATCCTTGTTTCTAAAGATTTCCTGCCACTTTTATTTTGTCTCATTTTCCACTTCAATATATAGCCCATTCATTAGTTTCAAGGCTTTTTGTTTGACAAGGAACTTTGTGTGGTAGGTTGTCAGATGTTCTTTTATTTTAGCTACCGACATATCAGGAAAGAGATGTACCAGACTTCTTTCTCTGATCTATTTCTCTGAGAATAGGGCATATTGCCACCTGTTATCAATATGTGCATATAATTCTTTTGGAAGAGAATTAGAGACTTCTAATAGGACCAATCGGAATTTCAGAAGTGTGCAGATGACAACTTCTTCAATTTGTCTCTTTTCATCTTCATTTCTGGATTCATACTTAACATATCTGAATCCTCCAAATCCACCATATTCCTTCAGATTAGTACAAAAATTTTCAACACTATGTACATTTACCTTCTTGCTCTTGACAATCTGAAATTTGCTTGCATCCTCAGATTCGGTGTCACTAGACTCTTTTGCCAAAATGAGTCTCCGAGTAGATTTCTTCTAAGTTTTTGTTACCTTGGGAACAATAACACTCTTTGTTTTCTTACTCGGTGAAGCTGCAGATGCTCTTGTGTTAGTTCGCTTTGCTGGAGGAGTCGGTGAGGGCTTTGATGTGTCCCGTTTCTTTCTTTTCAACACTTTTCCCTTAGGTAATTCGGTGCTCAGTGTTATAGCTGCCTCTTGGGCTTCAGATTCCTCTTCGATAATGGCTATAGTGCCTTTGATAGGTGTGGAGGAAGAATCTTCTCCGAATTTCTCCGATAATGCCTTTATTTGTTGCCTTTCTTGTAGCTTTGGGTACTACAAAGCTCATTTTTACTTTTTCCTTCACTTCTTCATAGGTTCCATACCTCAGCTCGGTAGCATGCCTTGGTAATGTAAGAAATGCATCAATTTGCTATTGTGTGATGTCAAAATCAATCTCGTAACCCATAGGTGACAAAGATTGAGTTCTTGGTTCCATAGCATTCACATAATAGTAATCAGTGTCTACTTCAAAACATATCTCATCTTTGTATTTCTCCACTAGCTTGGGTGGAATCCGGTACCTGTTATGCATTTTCTCTTGAAACTTACTGAAGTAATCATCCATAATATCATTAAAATTATCACCTAGCTTCTTAATGAAGTCATTGATTTGATGGGTGATTGGTTGGTGTAGTTCCCAAACAACTTTACCGACTGATGGAAAAAAAATTTCAAAATAGAAAAACATGCATACAAGTAGTGATCCAAACTTTAGTGTATTAGTCGAGTTGTTCTTCTTTGGCTTCCTGATGGTGTTTAGATTCTCAAACAAGTTTTTTAGAAACACCTCACATAGATCAATTTTCATTCCCTTTTTCACAATTTTGTATGCTAGGTCTACTGTTGCACAGGGTACACTGTTTTCCCTTGCCGATTGGAAGCAACAGTCACCTATTACTCTAATGGAAAATTTTAGTTTTTCATCAGTGACATTGTTCAATTTCAGTCCTCTGCAATCTGATTCTACTCCGGTTAAACTGATCAATTCCTTTTGTGATATCATCTTTTGAGCTTGGGCATGATCATAAATAGGGTAACCGGTGATCAGATGAATGATTTCCTTGGTAATCTTAAACGGTTGCTCTTCTAGCCACATGAAGTCATCATGAACTCTGCTCAGAACAAACTTGACCCACTGGGGTTTGAACACACGGGGATAGGTCAGGGCTTCAGTTAATCCCTTGATCTTAATGTGCTCTTACTATCCAATTTACCATCGATGCACAATTCATCATATGTGTCTTTGATTTCAACATGATCGAGTTCTTCAACATGACATTTGGTGAAGAATCTCACATCCTCTGCTAATAACACTCTATCCGGGATGAGTGAAAATGTGGTTTTGTCATCCGTTTCAGATGCAACTTTGGGAGTTAAAGACTATTTTAGTGAGGGCTTTTCAACATTCTTAACAACGATGGGATCTTGGATCTTAGGTGCCATTTATAGATTTAAGATAAAAACTAACAAAAGATCCTTAGAGTTTGAGGATTTTCAAATGGCAGACGCTTCACACTTAGCAGATAATAATAACTTGATAAGATCGGTAAACCAGCTTAACAATGCATTGAGATTGATGTAAATACCTTGAATTTTTCTTTGTAGGAGGTTTGATCGCCTTAGATTCGCTTTGCTCTGCTCTCTCAAAAACTTGGTAAGTAAAAATGACCACGTAAATGCTTTAAGTACATAATATACCTTATCGGGCTCCGTGCAAGTTAGGTCAAAAACATTAAATGCACTCAGTTCCAATAAAATTTCTTCCCTTTTTTTGTGCTTTAACCGAGTAACCAAACTTCCTTCATTTACTGACTTGATAGGTTTCCTGTATAGTGCTCCAAAAGACTTTGATAGAATTTCAAACTTACTACTACATCTTAATTATGTAGATTTTGAATTAAGTACATAATAAATTAGGAACTGTTAAGATTTAACCTTGAGAGAATGCAGTCCCTTCATACCTTTACCGATTAATTTCGAATAGGTGCACCTAACTCGGTAGGTAAGGTGCTTTCTTTATTTGACATAATTTCCTTCTTTTTCCAAATCATCTGTAATTTGCCTTTTATTTCTTCAGTGTCTTTTCTAGGTTGATCTCTACAATCTCCAGCCATGTGTTCAACTTTGTGACAATGAAAACATGCCATACCAGGATTTCTCCATGATCTTCGGTTGTTCATTCCAAACCTTATAAAGCAGTTGGCACTTATATGTCCATATCTTCCACAACATTCACACCATATCCTTGTATTGTAATCCCATGGTACTATAGCATATTGTCGGTTAAGATCTCTGTGGGTTCGGTAGCTTCCAGTATTTGCTTGGTGTGTATACCACATATAGTTCTTTTGCTTGTACCAACACTTCTCGGTACTATGTCCATATCTATTGCAGTTTTTACAAAACCCTTTGAATTTTGCCTTTTGATAATTGTTAACAGACTTTTTCCTACATTGATTAAATGTGTGACCATATTTATTACAATTGTAACAATAACCATTGGACCTAGTGACATTCGGTTGGTTACCTTTTGTGATTTGGCACATGTTGGCAGTGTGACCTTGATTTCCATAGTAGTTGCAAATAGGTTTCTTTCTTTTGATGTTCTTCTTGATTCCAGCTTGCTTTGATGATTCTCCTCTCTTGGTAGTATGGATTCCCTTCTCGGTAGAGTCTTTTCCTTTGTAAACGAGTCCTACATCTTTGTTGGGTCTTCTTGTATTCAGTTGCTCATCCAACATCTTTGATGCTTCATAACTCTTCTTCAGTGTTTCTTTGGATTTCTTCTTTGTTTCAAGTTCATTGGTCAACCTTGATACTTCAAGTTTCAATGCTTGATTCTCACCATCTTTTAGATTTGCTTCATGATGTGCATAACCTAGTTGATCCTCGTCTGTCCTCAATGCATCAAGATTTTTAGTCATTTATGTGCTGAAATGTTCATGTTCTCTTTTCATTGCTTTTAGTTGATCAGCCAGTGCTTTGTTCTTTTCTTTCAATACTCCAATCATTTCTTCAATCTCTTCAGACATACTGTTCTTAGATGATGTCTCAATTTGTTCCACTAACTCTTGAGAGTCCTACAAATCATCAGATAATCTTCTTCTCACTTTCAAAGATTTTTGCATTTGCCTTTGCATGTCTGCAATCACTTGATTAGCATGATCCAGCTCTTCTTGCAGATACACAATCCTCTGAGATTGTTTATAGCCTTCCATTGATAAGATCTTTCTCTTTAGTTAGTTAAACCCTTTTCCAAGATTGCAACTCTGATACCAATTGTTAGGCCCAATATGGAAAGCTAATGTACTGAGAGGGGAGGGGTGAATCAGTACTTCAAATCCTTTTCTTAACAATATCTTTGTTATTATGCATAAACTGAATAGTGCAGTAACACAATATAATGCTAAAACAAATAAATAACAATCATACATGATTCACTCCATAACACATATATTTTGGTTATGCAGAAACTCTTGGTTAGAGAGAAAAACTACGGTGGGGATGGTACCCACAACTTCACTACTACAATAATAAAGGTTGCTCGGTTAGAGCTACATGTTTAGCTATTTCTGATAGCTTACCCTGTTAGGAGTATCAAGATTGTGAGATTTTGCCAAGATCAAGAGCTCAATGAAATGTACAAAATAGAGACAAAATATAGGACAAGAATAAACTGTATTCTCATCAATAGAAAATGATCAATAATCAATGTTACATACAATGTAGATGAGCCTGCTTATATAGGCAAGGCTAGGGATATGTGAGCACACAAACATGACATGTGGCTCAATAAGAAACAAGGGTAGGTAGGAAATAGGTGTGGGTAGGTAGGAGAAATAATATAATAGTCCACATGAGGTGGATCACCCACTGAATGTGGAGTGTAACAACAAGATCAACACCATAAAAGGTGGAATTTCTCCTACACACACTATCCCAATGTGACACAAACACCCAAGTGTCTCATACCCAAACTACTATAAAATGCATTTCCTAAGTAAACTTAAGTAAGTGTAATAATATCCAAGATGAATAATTATTTACACCAACAAAGATCTATTAGATCTACCTTGCTAAAGGATTTTACAACACTTAATCTAAATGCTGCACCTGGTTAGAGGCTTTACAATTTATAGACTTGATTAGAGTATTTTACCATGTTAAAGGTTTCTCTTACAACTTCAAAATATTACAATAAAATCATTACAAATATTTGCAATTTTACATCTGGAATGTTATAGCAGATTCTATGTGCTCAAAATAAGATTACCTTGCTTATAACATACCTAGGTAACCCATATAGTAACTCGGTAAACCCTTCTATTTACTCTATTCTTTGACTGTTCTCTGAAATCCTTCTCGGTGACCTCTATGTCTCTATAACAATCATAACACTTAGTGCTTTCACATGTCTTACTTCATATATTTCTATATCTTCCTTTCTGTCATGCTACATGTATATAGCTATTCTTAATCCATGTTGTATAAATAGATCTCTTATGATGGTGATCCATTCATTGCTTCGATCTTACAAACTTTTTTTATCGATTTAATAACCATGCAAAATATTTTATTGGTTAGATGACCTTGAAATCATACACAATCTTTAAGTGCAATTTCCAATGTGATAACGGTTCTATGTTCCTTGATCTTGTAACACGTTTCCATATATATGTCCAGGTTCAATGAATCTTGTAACACATTTCACTCGGTGTATATCAACTCAGTGTATCATCTTTACTGCTCGGTAGACATGGAATGATACTTGGTATACAGCTCTGTGCATACTGGGCTCTGTGACCACTTTCTTCTATAACCAACTAGACTGTGCATACCGACTGAATATTTCGGTAGAGATAACCAACTAGAGTATATTGAATAACTTTGAACAAAAAACTAATGGCAACTTGATAAGTAGTAACATTATCTAGTCTAGCATACTAGGCTCTAGGGGCTTGGTTAAGTCCACAAAGAGATCTCTTCAGTTTACATACCATGTCTCCATAATCTGACAATGAAAATCCATCAGACTGCCCAATGTTGACTTCTTCCTCAAGATCACCTTTCAAAAAGGCAGATTTGACATCCATTTGATATACCTTGAAATCTTTATAAGTAGCATAAGAAAACATAGTCTAACAACTTCAAGTCTAGCCATCAGAGAAAAAGTCTCCTTATAATCTATTCCTTCTTTCTGAGAATATCCTTTGCAAACCAGTCTAGCTTTATTTCTGACAACCTCACTGACTTCATTCAATTTGTTTCTGAATACCCATTTAGTACCAATAACATTCTTTTCCTTAGGTCTAGGCACAAGTTCCCAAGTATTATTCCTTTCAATCTGATCTAGTTCTTCTTCCATAGCTCTCATCCAATTTTCATCTTTGCAAGCTTCAACAACATCTTTCAGTTCAACTTTAGAAATCAAGGATACTTCTTCAACAACTAACCTTCTTCTAGTCATTACACCTTTATTCTTATCACCAATAATCTGATTTTCAGAATGATTCAATGTTACATACCTCAAAGTCTTCTGATTGTTCTAATTATCAGGTTCTTGCACCTCTTCATTGACAACAACAACATCCAGATTAACTGGCTCTACAAGATCATTCTTCTTAGGAACTTCAGTTTGAACATGATCTAAAACAATGTGTTGTCCATCATCATAACCACATGCTCTAATCTCTTTTCCAAGGTTCTCATCCACCTTCACATTTTCACTCTCCACTATCTTTCTCAGTCTCTTGTTGTAGCACTGGTAGGCTTTTCTTTTTGTTAAATATTGCAAGAAAATTCCTTCATCACTTATAGTATCAAACTTTCTATAGCCTCATCTCACTTGATATAACATTTGCTATCGAATACTCTGAAATATCTCACAGTAGGAACACGACCAAACCATAACTCATAAGGGGTCGTACCGATATCACCTTTGATGTGAACTCTGTTGAATGTGTAAACAACAGTGCTAATGGCTTCTCTCTAGGAGATCTTCGGAACATTCCCTTCAATTAGCATAGTCCTTGTAGCATCTAAGACAATTTTGTTCTTCCTTTCAATAACTTTATTTTGTTGAGGGGTTCTAGGAGCAGAAAATTGTCTTCTAATCCCATGCTTCTCAAATAATGAATTGAAACCAGAACAAAATTCTCCACCTCTATCATACCTTAGACACTTCACCTTCAATCCAGACTCAGTCTCAACCTTTTCTTTGAATATTCTGAATTTGTCCAACGCTTCTGATTTCTCCTTCAAAAAGACAACCCATATCATCATATAATAATCATCTATTAGCAGCATAAAATATCTATCACCCTGCACACTTCTAACATTTGTAGGTCCATATAGGTCAGTATGCACAAGATCTAGCAATCCATCTGATGTACAGTATTTTCTCTTGAAAGAAATACTTGTTTTCTTATCCAACTGACATTCCTTACATACTGGATTAGCATGCTTAATAATCTTAGGCATATCTCTTACAACATGTGTATAACTGATCTTAATCATTGAATCAAAATTTACATGACACATTCTCCTATGTCACAACCAACTCTCATCAATCTGAGCAATCAAACAACTTTTCTCACCAGCATTCAAATGAAAAATGTTACCTTCAGTCTTATTTCTAGATGCAATCTCTATACCAAAAGCATTTAAGATGTTGCATTTATCATCCTTGAATTTTAGATCATAACGTTTATTAATCATCTGTCCAAAAATCAAAATATTATACTTCAACCCTTCAACATACAAGACACCATCAATGTTATGTTTACCATAAAAAGAAATAGAACTTCTCCCATAGATCACATAGGCTTTGTCATCTCCAAATCTAACTATTCCACCATCATATCTTTCCATACTCACAAATTTTCTTTTATCACTGGTCATATGATGTGAACAACCACTATCAATTACCCATTCATCTTTCTCTTCAACCTTAGCAAATAAGGCTTTCTCCTTAATAGTACAAGTAGTGGAATCAATAGATATAGGCCCATCTTCCTTAATGGCAAGGAATACAACTTCATCTCCTTCTGATTCTTCATCTGTAATACTTTCATCAAACACAAAATAATATTTATTTTGATTCCTATACTTCCAATTAGGCTTGTAAGGCTTATCGTACTTCTCATTCTTTTCATATCTATCATTCCTATCATGCTTATCAAACTTATCATGCTTGTCATACTTAGCCATTCTCTCCAAGCATCTAGAAGAAAAATGTCCTATCTTATTACAAGAGAAACATTTCAAAGGCAATTTTTCATCATACTTACCGGATCGTTTAGTAAATCTCTGGGCAATTAGTGCTTCAAGTTCATCCAACTCTCTTTCTTTCTGTTCCATCTCTCTTTTCTTTCTTTCATATCTAGATATTTTGCACTCATCAAGATCACATTTATACTTACCGAATACAGATGCAGATTCTCTGAATGGAGTCTCAGACTTTCCATGTGATTCTCCAAACTCGCTTAGCTCAAATACAACAATCTTTCCAACCAGCATATCTCTTTTCACTATAGTCACACTCCAGATCATTGAAGAAGAGATGCACTAGTGTCTAGATTTTGCTAATAAAACAATTTTCCAGAGTAGACACCAACATACAAGTCTTATGGTGGGATGAGTAAATGAAATTGTCAAGGAAACTCATGAGGCTTGGGTTAAATCCTTTGTTGATAAACCAGGTTTCTTTACATCACCGGATATGCTGCCTAAGTCTGACATCTTGGTTGATGCTAAGAGTAAAGGTATACTAGGTGGAGATCCACCAGTTATGGAACAAAAAATAATTGAGGACATTCCTCTAGCAGTAACACATGTACAAGATGTAGAGATCAACATACCAATAGAATACAATCCTCCTCTGATAATTGATGTTGAAACAATTAAAGTTCATGAGGTAGAGGCATCTGAAATAACTGCACCAAGTGGCAAAGCCACCAATGCCAAGGAGAAGGTAAAGGATGTAGTTGATCAAAAGGCAGAGGAGAAAGGTAAGGTTAAACAGACTGAAGTTAGGGTACTAACACCTTCACCGACTGTTGGTCCCTCATTGTTGATACTTGACTCATCTAGTCAAGAATATTTTGGTCATTTTGAGAATAATAATATTTAGCAGCTGAGTAGTTTTGAATTGATGTTTGTTGCAGCTCATAAATTGAGGAAGGAAGGATCAGAGGATAAACAGGTTATTGAGCAGGCTATTCCAATTTTGCAATAGCTTGCACCAGAATGTAATATAGATCAGGTTGCAAGTCCATTCGATAAGTTGAAAGGTTTGACTAAGCACATTGCAAAAGAGTACAAAACTCTTCAAAAAGTGCCAAACTGACAGTTGGTGGAAAGGTATAATGGAGCTAGGAAGGTCACCTATGATAATATGATCACATCGGACAAAGCTAAGATGACAGAAGAGATGACAAGGATTGATGAAGCTCTTCGTCAATGTAGTCACATATACCAGTCTTGCACTAACACAACAAAACTAACAAAAGACCTGGATAATAAAGTTAAGACGGATAAGGACAAGTTGGAACAACTTGTAGTCACTTTTGATGGTATTGAGTCTTTGACCAGCTCCATTAATGGTTAAATTTTTCTTTTAGAGTTTGAAATTTCAGCCTTGGAGAAGGAAAATGATAAGTTAATCCGGCGGGCCAACGAATTGAGAGGTTTGGTAAGTCCTTGACTTAATACTTTGTTACTTCATAAGTGGGAATGTATGGACCAGATGAATTTGCCCACATCAACAACCCTAATAGAAGAAGAATTGCACACTTACATTCTGAATGGGTTTGTATCAATTTCGGGAACTTTAAAGACCGGTTGTGATACTTATTTGGCATTTTTGAAGGGTGTTTTTCAGATATTTTCAAGTACATTTAGATCTGGTATTCACAATTTTGATTTGTATAGAATTTTATTTCTTATTTTTTTTTCCTTGGCCTTTGGCATTGTTGTCAAAGGGGGAGACGTGGATGTGAAAAATGTTAAGGGACATAATAAGTAATGTATAGCTTAGGGGAGCAACCTTTTGAGACCAGTTTTGGGAGATCATTTTTTGGACATGAACTGGTACAACACTTCAACGATCCATTTTTTACATGAGTGTTGCCATCAATGCCAAAGGGGGAGATTGTTGGCAATTGGCACTCATTCGGGTTATAGGTGTTTTCATTGATGACAATACACTTCATGGTAGATCCAACAATCATGGCAATTAGCATTCACTTCATCAGCAAAATTGGAACCAATATTCTAAGGCCGACATAGGAGATTGATCTAGCAAGTGTGGAGGCGGCAACAATCATATTGTTTCATGTTTATATTTTGTTTGGGACGACATGTGTCTTATCTTTTGGAATATGATTGTAAGTCAACATAAGGCATTTGTGTTTATTCATGTAAATGGGTATATAAGTTAGTCTGATTAGGTCTTTTTGGAGATATGACATATAAGGGATGTGATAGGTTATGTGATGTTATGCAAGAAATATCTTGATTGATAGAATGTGAATGTAAAGATTTGTAATCGATCTTTATTATTCATCTAGATATTTGGGAAGTGATCTAAGTTATCGGTAAGGGAGGTTACAGTATAACCGGTACAGACAGTTCTTAAACCGTAACTCATCCAGCATAGCAGATACACATTCTGAGTTCAGTTTTTGTTTGTAATCCAGTACTTTGGATCTATAGTCAGTGAGGCTCCTTTTGTGATGAGCAGTGTGCTCTAGGATGTGTGCCTTCCTGCGTGCACAGGCCCCTCTTGTAATATTTATTTAGTTGGCTAGTGGATAGATATTGTGGGTCACCAATCCCACCATGGTTTTTCCTCTTTGAGGTTTTCCACATATAAATCTATATGTTATGGTGTTGATTGATGTGGCTGCATTAATATTACTTGTTGTTACTTTCTTTTATGCTTACCGGTTAATAAGTGGATTTATTAATAAGGCTAATAAAAATATTATAACTGACAGAAAATTGATTCACCCCCCCCTCTTAGTGTTCTTGGATTCCAACATAACACGGATAAGTTTTCACATTGAGGCCACTATTTCTATATCACACAATTTGTCCTTCTGAGAAATGATTGAGTTGGACAAAACTTGTGGCTCTTTATAGCTTTATGCTCTACCATTTGATGTAGACTAGCAATCTTTGTAGTCTACATTATCAAAGTTATAATTAATTCTCTTTTATCCCCAACTTGCAATTTTGATATGAGTCAGAGTACTAGGTTAGTTTTCCTCATAGGCGAGGAACTCAATAGAGTCACCAAAATCTATAGATTAATCTACAAAGATTTGTAGGATTTTTCTCTTATCTTCTCCTTCACGCTTTCCATTTTCTTTATCTTATGTTGTTATCAAGCACATCATTGCCACATGTTGATCAAGTGGAGTATTGTGGAATTTTTTTAGCCTAAAATATTCCTTGGTGGCGTGCACAGTCACCATGTGTTCGAACTTCTTGTTGGCATTATTTTGTCATTGATGTCAACTGAGATGATGTGGATAGAAATCTTCAAGAATAATCTTTAAGATGCAAGTGCAAGTACATATATGTTTATACAAGGGAATTATTATGACAATGTCATTTGGCATGTGCTATTGTGAGTTGATGCAAGAAAAATGTGTATGTGTTCATGAAGAAGAGATTAGTTTAAATGAGTGGGATTTACAATCATAGGTTGCTCACGAACTTTATATGGTAGGATTGATGAAAACTAAGGTACGATGGTGTGTGTGTATTGATACAATATAATATCAGTAATAGATGTTCTTATGAGTAGGTTCTCTCATGAAGAGAAGGTAGCTAGAGTTTTTTATTTGAGGGTTTGAAATGAGGTTCGGGAGCCTGCCAGCTTGGTGACAGGAACTTGTGCAAGGAACTAGTCTACAAGATACAAGAACTTCAAATGTTGAAATAAATACTATTACACTGGCTGCTAATCTTATTGATTATTCACATGAATTTAAATGTCATGCTTAAGGTTTTTGTTTAATCTTTCATAAGCATGGATATAATGATCAAATTTTGAATACCTATGACCAATTGAGTTTGATGTTGAACAATTAAATATGGTGTGTTGAACAAGCCATGTGTTGATAGTTGAAAGTAACGTGTTGTCTTTAGGAAGTTATCATTGATACATCTTTGTTCAAAGAAATGCATGGCAATTATAGAGTCCATTGAAAACTATTCTCACAAACTATTTTGGGAAGTTTAGACACCTAAAAATGTCTCATTGATCATGTATTGATTATTCATCTAATTGATTAAATAATTCTTTAATTCTTTAATTAATTTAATTAATCTTATTCTTCTAAATTCATATTTCTTCATCATCATATTAATTATTCTATTTTAATTTCTATTCTTAATTAATTAATCATTTAATCCTTTTCTTAATATTATTAAATATTAATTATTTAATTAATTATGATTTTAATCCTTTAATTGAGTAATCTTTATTATTTAATTAAATTAAATTTTTAAATAATTAAATAGTTTCTTTAAATTATTTAATTAACTAATTTATTCTTCTAATTCAATTCAAATTCATATTTCTTCTAATTTCTTCTAATTTCAACTACATGTCCATGATTTCAAAAATTAAATTGAATACCAAAGTCAAGTTCTAAATATATTCAAATAACAAATTGAATTTAAAATAAATTCAAAGCATTCACTTAGTCATCTCTAGTTAACAATTCAATCTATTTAATTGATCATTTCAATTAATTGATTAATTGCATAATTTTTAAATTATCTTCCAATCAATATTTTTCTATCTTCCAATTAGATTTTTCTAAATAAAGCTTTCTTTGTCATCAATCAATTATCTTCCAATCATCCTTTTTCTATCTTTCAATCAACTTTTTTCTCAATCAGTTAACTCAATAAACAATTCAATATATTTTATTTCACCTCCAAATCAATAGTTCAACTATCAATCAACATTTGAGCTCACTTCAGTTCCACCTCTTATTCAATTATCACCCAAAAATCTATAAATTCAGTATCAATCCCTCATTTTCAACAATCACGAACTTCAAATCTTTGTGTCAATTGCAGGTTACCAGCGCAATATCTGAGAGCCATCATACCACAAAGACGAGAAGAACAATGTAAGCCATATGTGATAATGGAATAGAGAGTTTTGATTAATATTTTACATCCCTATTGATTTGATTATATTATTTCAATGGTTTATGTTTGAATTGCTTGAATAGTTAAGGAATTCATGATTTTTCTTATTTCTTATTTAGAAATGATGACTTTAAGCATATGACATTTTGGTGAACCCAACATGAAAACAAAAACACTCTGATTTGGAATTCTGTGTATGCCTACAGGTATAGGTATTCGATCTTGCAACTACACCTCTCTTTTAAATTCATATTCTAAGAGGTTTTCTGATATTAATTGGTGTTTTATTCAAAAATCTAAGACTAACATTGTGCAAATCATGTTCCAGACAAGATTGCAGGCTATTCAAAGATTTTATCATATCTTCTAAACTATTGTGAATTTATCCATGATTTTTTTACTGTAGGTTAATGACTATATCACGACTCTACAGTAAACGAATCAACCTTAGATCATAATTTTTGAGTGAGATATGATAGTTGTAATTATTTTCATAAATCTTTTATTTTTGGAGCAAATAAACGAATTTATGTGATATTGTTTTACAGAAGATTAAGGATCCTGAGACACACCTACAATAAAAAAATTGGATATGTACCATTTGTTTTGACCATGATATGATCATTTTAATTTTTTTAATAAATTATAAATTTTGGGTGCAAATCAGAGAATTTTTCTAAAATTCTTACATTTTTGGAAATCTCTTAAAATTTCATAGGGGGCATCTTCTTTACACTTTTGATTTTGATGTCAAATAATGAACATAAAACCATATCTTTTAAAATTCATGTTTTTCAATAAATTTGCTCTCCAGGGTGCAAATTAATGTCTTTTCTAAAATTCTTATATTTTTGGAAAGCTCTTAGAAATTCATTAGGGGTATCTTTTGTTGGAATTTTGGCATTAAGTTTTCATTGATGTCTACCGACATGATGAATATGAACATGAGAGTGAGCATACAGAATGAAGACTTATCGGTAAGGCATAAATCGGTCTGAAGGTTGGCTGCCTGTTTATGTTGAAAAGGCAGAATGTTAAAGTTATCACAAACCACCGGAGGAGAAGATGTGTTACCGGTATAGTGTCCACTACTGGTTAGCAAAAGAAGAAGGCCTTACCGGTAAAGGCATGTACCGGTGTGAGTTTGCTAAATGTTCAAGTTTGAACCAATTGTGTGTTGGTCAGCAGAGTGTTTGATCATGGTGATGCCATGTGGAGCCAAGGTGGCAAATATGTTGTGGTCGATGAAGTCTCCATTGACACAGTTGGTGAAATTGTCAGTCGATATAAATGAAATAGCCACAAATCATGAGAGTATAACTAACCCATGAGGCTCAAGGAAGAAAGAATGACAGAGGAAGATTAGGGTGCAGTTGGCACCTGGATCAATGCAAGGAAATCCGATTCAAGAAGACCTTGAAAAGGAAACAATTGAAGCATTGTATGAGTCGACAGATTTCATGGCAAGAAATGTTGTATGAGATTGGTATCTTCAGAATGTATGCATTGGGGAATGAAAAGCATGTACAAATGCATCCCTAGAATATAAGTGATCGATCCGAGATAGATTGGATCGGATCTCATGGATATTGTGTTGGGAAAAGAAAATCCTAATTGCTCCCAATTTGAATTTTCCTTTTGGTGGGAAACCTATGTATAAGGAGAGGAGCTCGAGACAGAGCAAGATGATGCTGTAGAGAAGAAAAGGATAGGAGAGAGATTAAGTGCTGAGGAGTTCTTAACCTTAGAATTTATTCTAAGAGAGTTGCAGAGTTTGTGAGCCAGCATACCAGTGAGAGGGTTTATCCGACAGTGAGTGAGTACCAGTATAACTGTAATCTCATAGTTAAGCTAAACTGACAAGGTGTAGTAGAGAAAGGCAACATCCAAGAGGAACACAATGCGTAGTGAGACTATGAGAGAAAAGGGTGAAAATAGTGGCCAAGAATTAGAGAGAGGAATCTCACAATCGATAGTGTGAAGATTCAGTGGAAGTGAAGACTGTCAACTGGCAATGGGTTATTTGATCAAAGAGTTGTAGAATTCATTTTCAACAAGAAGCCTTAATTGTATTTAAATAGTATTTCAATATACATCGCCTAGTTGAAGGTTGGTGCTCCTTGGGTTGGTGCCCGAAATCTTTGTAATTCAGTGTTTTACTTTTGAGGCTGGATTGGAGCAGGAGTCTCCAGCAGCTTTTCTCACCGAGGTTTTTCCCACATTGGGTTTTCCTCGTAAATCTTGTGTTGAGAGTTAAATTTGTGTGATTGATCTCTTTGGCTTTCTTTCTTGTTCTACCGGTTTATTTGTTTATTGTTCAAGAGGATAACTTATATTTTGAAGCTGATTTGAAAGTCAAAATCTTTAGGAACCACTGATTCACCCCCCTCTCAGTGGTACTCTGTGTTCAATAATTGGTATTAGAGTATAGGTTCCCAGTTATCATTAAACCTTGGGTAGATTCTGGACTTTGAACACAATGGCAAGAAATGATTCTACTTCCTCAAAGGCCCCCATGTTTGATGGCTCTAATTATGCCTTCTAGAGCAGAAGAATGGATAACTACATTTTCTCTTTGTGATTAATGTGTGGATGTCTTTCAAGAATGGTTATGTTGTTCCTAGTGTTCCTCCCACTAATCTGAATGCCAAAAAGGAATATGAGAATAATGCAAAGGCCAAACATGCTATCTTGAGTGGGTTGTCTGATAATGAGTTTGTCAAAGTCATGCACTATTTTTCAACAAAGGAGACTTGGAATAAATTACAGAGGTTGTTTGAAGGAGATGAAAAAGTCAAAGAGGCCAAGCTGCAAGCACTAAGGGGACAACTTGAAAGCATCAAGATGAAATATGATGAAAAGGTTGCAGAATATCTCCACAAATTTGATGAAACTGTGAACACCATCAAAGGACTTGGTGAAGAGATTGTAGATGAGACTCTTGTCAAGAAGGTACTTGGGTCTCTCACACCCAAGTATGTTACTAAGGTGTCTTCCATAGAAGAAGCCAAGGATTCGAAAACCTTTACAATGGATGAGTTATTTGGCTCACTGACAACCTATGAGATGAGAACAGTTGGTGACACATCCTCAAGGAGAGAAGTAGCATTCAACATCACCAAAAAGGGGAAAGAAACAACTACTCATGAATAATCCAATGAAGACACTGATGTAGAAGTAGCAAAATTTTTTCAAGAATCCCAAAAGAGGATTCGACCGGTATAAAGGAAAGCTACCACTTAAATGTATTAATTGTGGAAAGGTCAGACACTTTGCTGACAATTGTCCTCACAAGGAAACCAGTGGAGATGAGTCAAGAGAGTTCAGAAAATCTGTCGACAAAGATAGAGAAAGAAATGACTATCGGCAAGGAAGGAGAGGCTACCAAAATCAGAACAGTCTATATACTATTGAGGATGATACAATAGATGAAGAAAATGCATCAAAGGATGAGTACCATGAGAACAACAGAAAAGTCAATCTCTTAATGGCACTTGGTGAACCAGTTCATGAAGATGAAGAAGAAGAGGACATTGAGGCTGAAGTGGACTTGGAGGGTGAGCTTATCAGTGCTCTAGAGGAATTGAGAAAAACAAGAAGAAAACTCAAAAAGGTTAAGTTTTCTGCAATAAATGAACAAGATCTCTTGAAGCAATCCCTGAATGAGTCTGGTCAAGTTATAGCTAACTTGAAATTGCACCTGGAAGAAACTAAGAGGATATGCAAAGCTACATCCTTTGATCTGACAAAGAAGGAAAAGGAGCATCAATAGTTGGATTTAGAGATAGTGAAGCTCAGAAAGGAGCTTGAAGAAAGTAAGGAATAAATAAAAATAAGGAGCAAATATGAAGGCAACAATGAGGCCTTAGACAAGATGTTGAGAAAACAAAAGCAATTCAAAGACACTGGCGGTTTAGGCTTTGAAGTAGGTCAAAGTTCAACCCACAAAGATAAATCTGGCAAAGAAATAAAGTTGACCTCTTCTTTTGAAGGTGAAGGAAAGAAGACATTCACTGTAGGCAAGGATACCGATAAAAAGACATATGCAGATGCTGTTGGAAATCGCCACTCAAATCGATATACAACAATGAACCAGAGGCCACACTCCTTATATCAACATGAAGATATAAGGAGAAATGCAAGGGTTGATCATGAAGGCTTAACCAGATCCAACAACATGAAGGGAAGACCCTCAATGAGGCAGTCCCATTCAGGACCAAGGCTACCTAACCGATATGTTTCAAACTTTCATGGTTACTGTTACCGGTGTAAAAAAATTGGGCATAAAATGGCTGATTGTAGATTAATCAATAAGCCCCCTATAAGTTATGAAGCTAGAAATCCATTTAATGCACTCTATGATATGAATGTTGTCTGCTATCAATGCAATGGATATGGTTATAAGAGTTTTGAATGTAGGAAGAATAAACCGATTTCCCAAAATAATTTTAAGGATGTTCCCTTATATGAAGATGTAAAATGCTATAACTGCCAAGAGTTTGGACACATAGAAGGTTGTGTAAAAGCTGAAAGATCAAGCAGAAGAAGACAAATCTTGATCAAGAACCAGTAACTGAATGTATGGACAATATAGCAATTGACAAGAAGAAGGAAACCAAACATATATGGATTGAGAAAGAAAAAGAAAAGGTAGAATCAAGTCTCATAGTACAGACTGGCTTACATGCTGAAAGAAAAAATCTATGGGTTGTAGATAGTGGTTGTTCAAACCACATGACTAGCAACAAAAGGAAATTCATCAAACTTGAAGAATGGAATGGTGGTTGAGTAAGGTTTGGAGACAATTCTTCCATCAAAATAAAGGGAAAAGGTACTCTAAGTATTGATGGAAAGTTGAAGGCACATGACGTATATTATGTGGAAGACCTTAAGCACAATCTACTGAGTGTGAGTCAGATGTGTGACAAAGGTTACAAATTCACCTTTGAATCAACCGGTTGCTAGATAAAGAAAGACAATACCGGTCAAGTTGTGGTAGAAGGAAAGAGAACATATGAAAATGTTTACAATCTGAAGGAGTGCTATGAGTCCCAATGTATGTTAGGACAAGTAGATGAAAGTTGGTTGTGGCACCAAAGATTAGGTTCACATAAACTTTGATAACCTAGTTGCAGTAAGCCGAAAGGGGTGTGTGAGAAACATTCCACCCATCATCAAACCTGTAAGCACATTTTGTGATGAATGTGTGAAAGGGAAACAAATTAAAGTAAGCTTTAGGACAAATGAGCACAACACCTCAAGACCACTTGAAATTTTGCATATAGATTTGTGTGGTCCAACTAGGACAAGAGCACTTGCAGGTGAAAGATACTTTATGCTCTTCATTAATGATTTCTCAAGAATGACATGGGTCACCTTCCTACAAGATAAATCACAAGCATTTGATAGATTCAATATCTTTAGGAAGATGGTGGACAAAGAAAGTGGTTTCAGGTTAAAATGCCTAAGAACAGACCAGGGTGGAGAGTTTACTTCAAATGAGTTTGAAGATTATTGTGAAAAGCATGGAATTAGAAGGCAATACTTAGCTCCTAGGATACCATAGCAAAATGGTGTGGTAGAAAGGAAGAACAGGACAATCAAGGAGATGGCCAGAACCATGTTAAATGAGGCTAGACTATTGGACACATATTGGAAGGAAGCTGTTCATACTACTGCATATACTTTGAACTAAGTTCAATTAAGAACAAACAACATAATGACACCTTATGAGTTGTGGTATGACCGGAAGCCTTCGGTCAAATACTTCAAAGTATTTGGAAGAAAGTGCTTTATCAAGAAAGATATGGATGGTCTAGGAAGTTTTGACTCTAGGAGTGATGAAGGAATCTTTCTTGGTTACTCATCTAACAACAAGGCCTACAAATGCTACAACAAAAGAATAAGAAGATCAACCAACATGATTGCTCCAAAGATGAAGATGATGAAGCTTAGTTAGACTTTGAACCATAGGAAGCATCCAAGAAGGCCCCCAACCGGTATGTACATCTGAATCACCCAGAAGAGCAAATTCTGGGAAATAAGAGTGATGGTGTGCAGACTAGAAGAAGACTTGCTCAGAATGATGAATAAGTCAACCTCTGCTTCATGACTGAAGTTGAACCCAAAATATTCAATGAGGCCATCAAAAAAAAAAAGTGAACGGATGAATGCCATGGAAGAAGAACTGCAACAGATTGAGAAGAACAAGACTTGGGAATTAGTTCCTAGACCGGAAGACAAGAACATCATTGGCACTAGATGGGTCTACTGGAACAAGATGAATGAAGAAGGTAAGAATGTTAGGCATAAGGCTAGACTAGTGTGCAAAGGATACTCTCAGGTAGAGGGGATTGACTTTGAAGAAATATTTGCACCGGTAGCTAGATTAGAAGCAATTAGAATGTTTCTAGCCTACTCTGCCTACAAGGGTTACAAAGTTTACCAAATGGATGTAAAATCTGCTTTCTTGAATGGAAATTTTGAAGAAGAAGTGTACATGGAGCAACTAGAAGGCTTTCCGTTGCATGATGATGAGACATTTGTGTGCCACTTGAAGAAGGCCTTGTATGGTCTAAAGCAAGCTCTTAGGGAATGGTACTCAAGATTAGATCAGTATCTGAAGGAGCAAGGATTCAAAAAGGGAAGTGCTGACAATAATTTGTACATAAATAAATATGGGAACCACATGATCATTGTGGTTGTGTATGTAATGAAATTATCTTTGGAGGCAACAAGGACACCCTCTGCAAAGAATTTGTTGATCAGATGCAGTCAGAATTTGAGATGTCAATGCTTGGTGAATTGACTTACTTCCTTGGCTTGCAAATATTACATCAAGATAAAGGAATCTTTATCTTACAAATCAAGTATGTAAAGGAGATGTTGAAGAAATTCCAACCAGAAGATTGTAAACCGGTAAGTACCCCCATGGTGACTGGTAGTAAATTGAGAAAGAATGATGAATCCTCGGTGGTGGATCAGACTCTGTACAGATCCATGATAGCCAATCTACTGTATCTAATTGCTTCAAGACCAGATATAGTTCAGGCAGTATGCATGGTGGCCAGATTCCAAGTTGCACCAAAGTAGTCACATATGAATGTTGTTAGTAGAATCTTTAGGTACCTACAAGGAACACTCAGCTATGGATTGTGGCATCCTAAATAAGGAGATTTTATCTTGGAACCATACAGTGATGCTGATTGGGCAAGTTGCATTGATGATCAAAAGAGCACAAGTGGTGGTGCATTCTTTTTAGGTGACCAGTTGGTCTCATGGCATAGCAAGAAGCAGGACTCAGTCTCTCTATCTATTGCTAAAGATGAATACATTGTTGTTGCTACATGCTTCTCTTAGGTGGTTTGGATGAAGAAGACTCTCAAAGACATACAGGTGGACATCACTGATCCTATTCTCATCCGGTGTGACAATTCGAGTGCAATCAACATAGAAAAGAATCCAGTCATGCATTCCAGAACAAAGCACATTTCTATCAAGTATCACTTTCTCAGAGAGAAGGTTGAAGGAAAGGAGGTAAGGATGGATTATGTCCCTACTGGAGAACAAGTAGCAGAAATTTTCACCAAACCATTACTAGTAAGCACTTTTGAGTACCTTTGACACAAGTTGGGATTGTGTCATTGATCTAGGAAGGCTTTATGTAGTTTAGGGGGAGTTGATGGTGGTCAAACAAGGAGCTCAGTATGGATCAAAGAGGGAGTGTACATCACCCTTTTTCATTGTGTCAAAGGGGGAGAAATATACCCGTATGAAGTGTCTTGTGAGAAGTTGATATCAATGCCAAAGGGGGAGATTATGGGCATTTTGGCATTAAGTTGTCATTGATGTCAACCGACATGATGAATATTCACATGAGAGTGAGAAGATAGAATGAAGGCTTACCGGTAAGGCATAAATCGGTCTAAAGGTTGGCTGCATGTTTATGTTGAAGAGGCAGAATGTTTAAGTTATCACAAACCACCAGAGGAGAAGATGTGTTACCAGTATAGTGTGCATTGCTGGTATGCAGAAGAAGAAGGCCTTACCAGTAAAGGTGTGTACCGATGTGAGTTTGTTGAATGTTCATGTTTGAACTGACTGTGTGTCGGTGAGTAGAGTGTTTGACCATGGTGATGCCATGTGGAGCCAAGGTGGCAAATATGTTGTGGTTGCTGAAGTCTCCATTGACACGGTTGGTGAAACTGTCAGTTAATATAAATGAAACAACCACAAATCATGGGAGTATAACTGACCGATGTGGCTCGAGGAAGAAATAATGATGGAGGAAGATCAGGGAGAAGTTGGGGCTTGGATCAATGCAAAGGAAATCCAATTCAAGAAGACCTCGAAAAGGAAATAACTGAAGTGTTATATAAGTCGACAGATTTCATGATAGGAAATCTTGTACAAGATTGGTATCTTTAGAAAGTATGCATTGGGGAATGAAAAGCGTGTACAGATGCATCCATGGAATACAAGTGATCGATCCAAGATAGACTAGATTAGATCTCATTGAGATTGTGTCGGAAAAAGAAAACCCTAACTGCTCCCAATTTGAATTTGCCTTTTGGCAGGAAACCCATGTATAAGGAGAGGAGCTCGAGACAGAGCAAGATGATGCTGCAGAGAAGAAAAGGACAGGAGAGAGATTAAGTGCTAAGGATTTCTCAACCTTATAATTTATTCTAAGAGAGTTGCAGAGTTTGTGAGCCAGCATACCAGTGAGAGGGTTTATCCAACAGTGAGCGAGTACAGGTATAACTATAATCTCATAGTTAAGCTAAACCGACAAGGTGTAGTAGAGAAAGGCAACATCCAAGAGGAACACAGTGTGTATTGAGACTATGAGAGAAAAGGTTGAAAATAGTGGCCAAGAATCAGAGAGAGGAATCTCACAATCGGTAGTGTGAAGATTCAGTGGAAGTGAAGACTGTCAACTGGCAGTGGGTTATTTGATCAAAGAGTTGCAGAATTCATTTGCAATAAGAAGCCTTAATTGTATTTAAATAGTATTTCAATATACATCACCAAGTTGAAGCTTGGTGTAGGGGTTGGTGCTCCTTGGGTTGGTCCCCTAAATATTTGTAATTTAGTGTTTTACTTGTGAGGCTAGATTGGAGCACGAGTCTCCAACAACTTTTCTCACCGAGGTTTTTCCCACATTGGGTTTTCCTCGTAAATCTGGTTTTGAGAGTTACATTTGTGTGATTGATCTCTTTAGCTTTCTTTCTTGTTCTACCAGTTTGTTTGTTTATTGTTTAAGTGGATAACTAATATTTTGAAGTTGATTTGAAAGTCAAAATCTTTAGGAACCACTGATTCACCCCCCTCTCAGTGGTACTCTATGTTCAACATCTTCTTTGTAATTTTATTTTAGGGTTAAAAAATAAAAAATTAATGTTGTCATTTTGATTTCAGCTACTAATGGTCTGTTTGCAGCGTGTGGTGAAAGTACAGAGAAGGCTTGATCATTCTTGGTTATTTTGAGACTATTGATACTTTGATTGCAGGATCCTTTTGGGTTAATTCACTTTTGGAATTTGGGTTTAAAATTGGCATGCATGATCTCACACTTCATATTGGTCCTTAAAATAAATCATGGATTAAAATTGACATGCATTATCTCACACTTCATATTGGTGCTTAAAATGAATCTTGGGATTAAAGTTGATGTGCATGATCTCACATTTCACTTTGGTGTTTTAAAATAGAGATGCACATGTGTATTTCACATCTCAGTTTGGGATTTAAAATTGACATGAATCTACCTTATGAATAGAATAAATCACACATTGTGATATATAAGGGAAAAATAACTTTTTTTGTGTCTTGGGTGGACCTATTGTTGCATTAAGTACCTTTCCACCTGCCTTCGGGGTCTTGGGAGAGAGGGAAAGGTGATAACAACACCCACTTTTTCTTCTTAGTAGTGAGGGGTATCTTTGATTGGGGATTTCATTACCCAATAGAGGTACTTCAAATTGGGATGTGTTGGGGATATGATCTCTCCAAGCGTACTCTCGAGAAGGTTTTTCGAGCCGCTATATAAATATTCTGGTCACGCGGCTAGAGTGTTGAGTGAATTTGACATATGTGGGGGCCTTCCCTGCACCGATAAGATTAACTAAAGCCTTAAGTGGCTTGCTCTGAGAATCCATTATTGAATTGAGACCCCTTGAAACTTACAATAAGAACCAACTTAGTATCCCAAATCACATGTTTATTGGTTCTGGGTGTGCGGATCATACCCCATAGATACCCTCCATGTACCTTGCATGATGAGATATAAAATTATTGGTGATAAGATCTTCGAATCTTCAGGGTAAGAGAGACTGGCATGCTCGAGAAGTATGTGCCATGGAGTGGAGCTAGTGTTTCCAAACTCTCTATATGTTTGTCTTGTCTTGGTATTTTTCTACAGGGGCCCCATTAAACGGTTTCTACTATCCAGCCTAAGATTGTCTTTTGTGTTTTTATACATATCATTGTGCTAGAACAGTATTGAGTCAGTATTTGGGCTATTTGAGGCCCTATCTTACATAGCTCTAAATTTTTAGAGTTTGTCAAATCACAATTCATCCAACTATACTTATCTTTAGACAGTATTCTTAGAATTGAAAAACAGACTTGTCCTACAAACAGAGTTACTTGAAATAGAGTTTATCTTGAAACATCAGACAGTCCAACAAAGTCCAAATTTTTACATACTTGTGACCATAGGTTTTCTGAGAGTCCTTAGGTTTTGCATAGTCCTCATTATCATCCTCATTATAATCCTCATTTATGTCCTTACTTTGCATCAATACTTGCATTATAGTCCTTGCATAGTCCTCATTATTATCCTCATTTACGTCCTTACCTTGCATAAGTCTTTGCATAAGTTCTCATTTACGTCCTTATTTTGCACAAGTCCTCATTTATGTCCTTATTTACATCCTTACACTATCCTTATTATCATCCTATTATAGTCCTCATTTATGTCCGTACTTTGTATAAGTCTTTGCATAAGTCCTCATTTATGTCATCATAATCTTCACATAAGTCCTTACATTGTCTTGCATAGTCCTTGTAAAGTTCTCATTCATATCCCATTAGCATCCTCATAATATTCACATATAGTCCTTGCACAGTCGTCATGATCTTCACATAACTCCTTGTATAGTTGTCATAATATTTGCATAAGTCCTTGCATAGTCATCATAATCCATTTTTTCGTCCTTGCATAGTCTTCATCCTCATAAGACATAAGGTCAAAACATTATCTCCATTTTTCATTATCTTCAAAATTAGGTTGTTCCCTAGTCCAAGTCTAAAGTTTCATTGTCATTCTTTAGGATTTCATCTTGTCATTCCTTGACCGAATTTGTCAAAAACAACAAAAAACATAGGTTGCATTGTCATTCTTTAGGATTTCATCTTGTCGTTCCTTAATCCAATTTGTCAAAAAAATTCAAAAACATAGGTTGCATTTATCATCATTAGTTGCATTTTTCCATTTTCAAAATTCTCAAAATCCAAAAAAATAGGGTTGCACTTTCATCCTTTAGTTGCATTGCATTTCATCCCTAAACTTCAAAAATCCAAAATAAAAATAAAAATGGCATATAGTGCAATGGTTGAAAGAAGCTCTCAAACTTCTAGGAGACAACATTACCCTTATCAAACTTCCAACTTTCATGGGACCATGTCATTGCAACCAAACAATCAATCATCTCAATCCAACATATATATGTCCCAAAATGTGCATCAAACTTATCAAGAACAAACAGGTGTCATAGCTATTTCTCCATCACTTGAAGAGAAAATAGCTCAATAAATAGAGATCTTGGAACAAAAGGTTAAAAAAAGTGAAGAGAGTAGATCCTAGATGTTCAAACTATTTCAAAAATTTGGAAGACCCAATACAAACTTAGAGTCAGTTGATGTGCAAGCTCTTATTATACAATCCGACATACCAACTATTCTCACACATATAAACATGAGAAACCAATATCAACAACAAACACATCCAACAATGCAAGTCCAACAAACAATACAAAAAACAACACAACTCTCAGCACCACAAATTATGCAAACAAGTCAACCACTACCAAGGTAACATAATTACACAATCAATTTTGCCTTCAATCACATCACATGTTTGTGAATATCCTCCTATGTCTTCAAATACACCACCAAGGGTGTCCCAAATGAATGCAAGTGTATTTAAAAACATGTCACCCTTTGGACATCAATCGAACATGGTCAATGTGCCATCTATCATGCAACAAGGCCATCTGCCCATGTCTATCAATGACTCTTCCCATCAAAACTTTGCATCTCAAGTAGCCTCCATATCTTCTACCATTTCCTCATACCCTGAAGTCACACAAGAGCGGTCCACACTATCTCTATCTAATAACACAACCTCCCAAGGGCTATTCACAATAAGTTTCCAAGTTAATACAATTCATGATGCTAGTCCCTTCCATGCTTTAGAAATTCAAGACCCAATCACACACTATACTCCTATTATAGTGAGTCCCATTCAAAATCTTTTCTCGTCAGGCCAAAGTGTTGAAACCTTCCAAGAGTCTCCCATGCATATCCAAACTCCTACCCCATGTCAAGAGGATAATCCAAAATCATAAGAAATGAGTCCTGAAATAAATTAAGATCAAGAACAAACTTTTCCATCTAATCCAATTTTTGATCAAGATCCCACCTGTCAAGAGTCTTATGAAGATCCCCTCATCCTTTTGCATTCCATTCACAATGATCCCCTTCCATCTCAAGAGAAAATTGCCTTTCCAAGTCCCATTCAAAATCCAATTCCTAAGCAAGATCATGATATCCCTTCCATTCACAATGATCCAATTCAAAATAATGAGCAAAGTGCAAAATCCAATGATCCAATTCAAAATCAAGAGAAAAGCACAAACTGCAAACTCCAATGATCTAATTCAAAATCAAGAGAAAATTACAAAATTCAATGATCCTATTCCAAGTCAAGATCAGAAATTCCCTTCATCTCCATGTCATAGTCATCCTAATCTTACACAAGACCCCATCACCCCTATCAAAGCTATTCATGAACCACTGAGCTATCAAATGGGTTCCTCCAGTTTCATTCAAGAAGGTCTAATTCATGATCCTCTTCCATGTTAAAATCAAAGTTTTTCTTCTTCTAAATCCAAGCATACGTAGTCCTTATCCTCCAATTCCATTTGGGTCCTTTTATTCCAAAATCAAAGTTTTCCTCCCTTCCATCCATCTTAGGACCCTACATTCCTCCATCCACTATTCATATGATCCCTAGCTCACAATCCAGTTACCTTATCATTAATCAAGATCACCAAAGGTACACATCTTGGAGCACCTTCCAACCATCTACCTACATCAACCTATCTAAAAGACCTCCATATCATTCCTATTCATCTAGGAGTCCCATTCCCTCTGAAAGTAATCTGAATGTCAAGCATAAATTCCACAAGTCAAAAGATCAACATGTCCCATCTAAAAGACATGTAAAATCAAAGAAAATTTTGATCCAAAAGAGAATAAATACTCAAAAGGCTACAAAGACCCATTATAAGAAAAGAAATATCAAAAACTATGTGGGTTCCTAAATTGCGCATAGAAGCAATGTGTTCTAAACAACCAGAAGAAAAACAAAAATTAAACTCAATGTGGATTCCCATAAAAATATTGCAATCCAAATTAAAATTAAAATTGGTATCTATACTTGCTCTTCTAAGAAATTTCCTTCAATCATCCATCTACAGATCTCTCACTTTCCAAGTCTATTCTTCCATCACCTCCTTTATCAATTTTGGGTTTTTATGTCCCAAATTCCACATCCACTCCTCCATCAAAATCTCAAAATCCAAAATCCACTTGTCCTCCATCACTCCACCACCTCTTAAGGTGTGTGCCAACATTGATCTTAAAGACATTTCCATCCATTCTCACTCAAATCTTCCAACATCCTATCTATCATCCAACACCTCTTTTCTATCCTTACATCCCTCCCATTTAATCCTTTGTGTAAATTCTTCATCGATGAAATAGGAATTTGTGTCATTTTGTCACATGCTCGCCCATGCTCAATCTTGTGTTTAGTCCATTTCCTAGATATCTATTCATGAAACACTTAAAAAATCTGAGGTTGTTCCTCTTTAACACTATCTTTTGGTTGGGATGCATACTCGATTTGGAAAGAGAGTCACTTATTGTATCTTGATACTGACATATTATGATTACTATATCTCACACACTTAATAAATGACTCTATATCATTGTGATCTCTTAGGTGAAGACATGCTAGTGAAAAATCTAAAATCCTACTTCAGTGCCATTATATTTCTCGAACCTATGTGAGCTTCATTGCTTAGAAGCCAATGCACAAAATAATCAATAAGAGAAAAATAAATATCAAAGGATCAAAAGAAAAAAAATACAATGAAATGCAATATCAAAATGCTTGGCTTTGGGAACATGCGAGTAACTCCATCAGGGCTATGGATGCCTGACTGACAATGGAGCAATGTTTGTGAGATTACAATGATAACCTTGTCAGAGCTATGAACACTTGCTGGCAACGAGGCTCTATCTAGGATGCTTTTGAAGTCAGGATAACTCACGTAGCTAGTCTTGGCAGATTCTAAAAATTACAATGATCATATGAGCCAGAATAAACCCACTTTCACACATAGGGGTAATCAAAGACTAAGTACCTTGATCCAGTTTGAGATTCTTCTTCCTTTTTGAGTATGCTTCCTAGTTGCTATATATGTTTGGTTGAATTTTCCAAAGGTTCTAAGTGTGGGTTGGGTTTCTATCTTTGAAATGTCTAGGAACACTTATTCAGGTGGCACTAGATGTTGTGATGATTTTACACATCACCCTTTTGCAAATGGAGACCTCCACACTTAGGGAAAAATTTCATCCACTCTATCCTTTATGTTACATCTCCCATTATCCTTCCTCCAATATCCATTACGCTATCTACATCCATCTTATTTTTTTTCTTCTTTGATCTTGACAAAGCTAAATATCTTCATAAACATCATCCATCACTATCTATGATCTTGCTTCACCTTATTCATACCTTCTAGTCCATATCCCTTATCATATCTATTCCTTTCTTCCATCATCCGTCACTATCTATGATCTCGATTCACCTTATCCATATCCTTTATCATATTTATTCCTTGCTTGTATCACCCATCACTATCTATGATCTTGCTTCTTCTATCCATATCCTATCTCCATCCATATCCCCTTTCTATCCCTTGATCTTGATCAAAACTAAGGACAAAAAAGGAAAAAGCAATTACATGGTTTTAAAAATCTCTTGACATGTCCCTTCATGTTCCATAATAAGCTACCTCCATCTTTCTCCTATCCAACTACACCTCAACAATACATTCATCCATCCATAATAAGAATTGCCTTTGCTAGACAATGGGGGCATAGTTGAAAAAATCCAAAAAATCATATAATATCTTGAGAAAATCCAAAAATCCAAAAAACAATTGTATAATGTCCTGAAAAAATCCAAAAAATCATATAGTTTCCTGCAAAAATCCCAAAAAAAAGAAGCCCTAAAAATCAAAAAATAAAAAATTGAAAATAAAAAAAGAGAAAGCATAGACCATCCATTAAAACATATCAAAACATTGAGCTTAACAAATCATGTATCAACTTACAAACTCCTAAGCTAGTCTGCAACTTAATTGATCAATTGCCTATCAGTTTAAACATTCTTATCAAACAACATGCCTTTACGGATACATCATTCCTAAAACAGGCATCCTATCAGATATCATGTCCTAATGGATACATCTTTCCTACAATGGGCATCTATCAAACAAACATTAAATCCAAAAACACTTATCATTCGCAAGAAGTTAGTATGGTTGCTCACCTGTTTGGTCAAGTTAGTCTTATCTTTTATTGAATTATCTTTATCAATTGATGATAGATCATTTTTCATCCCTCAAAATACCAAAAACATCAAAAAATCAAAATCCAAAAATAATCAAAACAATAAAAAAAACTTGCAATAAAATGTCTTGAAAGAGTCAAACACCCTAGCAGATATCCAACAAACGCTTCACATGAAGTTAACAAAGGATACAATCCAATCAAATATCTGCAATCAACTGATCAAATTGTCTTATCAATCGTATCATATCCATATCAAGTGATTGTTATCTTATCTTAAACAAAGATGGATAGACTCGAAATTAGATAGGTCAGTCTTAAATGAGGTCCACACTTTCTGAGATTAGACGTTATCAACTATCACATTGGGCAATCAAAATGAAGACATAGATCAGTATGGTTGCTGAATTTTTTCCTAGTTAGTCTTTATCTTTATCATTTAGTGACAAATCATGTGCCTATGCTACTAAAGGATGTCTACAAGTGACTAGAGGAGCCATGATGGGCATTATCTTTTTTTTTGTTTGTTGTTTGTGGTGTGAACCAATGAAGTTCTGGGGCAATGGTGCCTAGGGTGTCTGTGATTGGTACGTTCATTTGGCAAGTATCCCATGAAGGATAACTATGCTTGTGACTACCCCACATACCTCAACCCCTGGCATTATTCCTAGAATGGAGGGTTCACTCCTTGTTTGCTACATGTTTGTTTCTTCAATGAGATATATTTACATATTGGCTCCTTGTACCCTGTTGTGCAAAGCTCCATTGTTATATAATAAGGCTCAATGATGAATATATATTGCGCTATGTGTTGGTTAACGGATTGGATTTCTCAAAATTTATAAATAAATACTCCTGTTGCCCAAATAGAAAACCAACAAGAACCAGCAGTTGGGTAAATAATTATTGTTTTTACCCTCTACATTAAGGTACAACTCCCTATATGATATTCAATGAATTTTGAATAATATATTTTTTTTTTATGTGATTCACTTTTAACTAGAAAGTAAACAAAAGGCTTCAACATTCACTAGTCAACACAATATGAATGCTTAATGATGGATAATGAAAGTCATAACAAGACATTTGATCTCAAATGGAAATTAACTCACAGGATGATAAAAAGAATATTTGAACTCTGATTGATACTCGCTCATGTCTCACAGGACAAGGGGAATCAGAAAATTCAAATGCTTTCAGCTAGTTTCATTTACCAAATTGATTCGCCGACTTCAAATGAAAAATCAGAGGAAAGAAACTGATACATGAACACATAATCGTTCCAACAGAAATTTTACACATTCAAAACACACAGGTTTCTCAAGATGTATCATATATTTCATTCCACTCAAAGATGAGTATTCCACTGAAATTACAAGTGAGATCAGTCTGTTCCTCCCAATTTTTACACCAAAAATTCCATATCGTGCAAAAACATCCTTACTAATATATATAGCTGCTAGGCTTAATTGTCTTTTTTAAACAAAATGAAAATACGAAATTCAAGAGACAACCATCTATAACTGAAATTAACTAAACGGCTACAAGCCGTAAATAGAGCCATAACGAAAAGAACAGAAAATGGCCTGAATTGTCTCTGGGGTGTGCGTGGTGCCACGTATATTTCACCACTCCATATGAGCCACGGAGAAGTTATGAACAACTTGGTAATGTGGGAGCCCAATGTGCAGGATGCGTTGCTTCCAAACTTCTTTATCCATACCCACTTGCGTGACTTTAGTTTTATGCACCTCTAAGTGATCCGAACAGACAACCAACATGGATTCAATGCGAGCTACTCTGGTGAAGTCATCTTAGGTGAAAGATTTTGATTCTTTAACAGAGTTTATTTTCCCTTTGAAACTCTGCACCATATCTACTACTTGCTCAATAGTCTGTCCGTCCTCCTTCAGAAGTTGTACATCGATGCACTTCAAGTCTTTTTGCATCACGGCAATGAGTTCTTTCAATTATTTTAACAACTTAATGGACTCATCGTGACCTTGTTTTATGATTGAATTTGTCCATTCAATGTTTTCCTTGGCCACATGCAATACCTTGTCATCCAAATCATTTACTACCTTTTCTATAAGGAAGTTCATGACACCATACTTCTGTACATATTTCATTTGAACCAGTACTGCAGCCCATTTTTTCCTTTCCTTTTCCCACGCCGACACCTCTGTTTCAAGCTCTTGAGTTATAGTCACTGCATCCTCGTACACCTTGACCAGATTAGCAATATACTCTGTTCCGTGCTGAATTATGAACTCAAGCCACTCCTCGAAGGTTTCTGCTAGCACATGATTTCTCTGAACCTTATCCAACAAATTCTGGTTCATGGGAGATTTAGGATCAAAATTCTGATTAACCTGTGATAGGGACTATGGGCTGGGATGATGAATGGCATTAATGTACTCCGCCATCTACTTCACGGTTTGTTTCAACTCTTGTTTGTCTTTCTCATCCTTCCATGTTCTGGACAACATTCGTTTAGCAGAGGACTCTAGGTGTTTTGCATCAGCAGCCCTTGAAGCAGTTCCTAAATGAATCTTTTCAACAACAAAATCCTGCTCAGTTGCATTCTCTGGATCTTTGTCTGAAATCGGCCTAGCCACTTCAGCTACCCAGTGTCCTGTATTCTCATCCACCTCCAGCATAGCCTCTGCTTTTAGCTTTTTAGACTTAGGTGTTTTCCCGAGGCATTTACTCACCATATCCTCCATGGGTACACTGATAGGGACTACATTGCATTTCTTACTTATTGATGCTCCCAACCACCTTGAAACGTTTGAGGATATCTTTTCTGGTGGCGTTTGATATTTAGATGAATCCATGGTAGCCAAAGTAGTTACTTGATTGGGGCTTTCCCCGGTCTACTCCTTTTCTTTACCCGCATCTTGAGCTGCAGGGATGTTTGCTTCCAGTTCACCCATAATCACTTATGCCTCCTCAGTATCAAGAACTATGATAGTTTCTTTTCCTGTAATGTCTGCACCTTTCCTTTTACTTCTAGAACGGGTGACTCGAATTGTTGAGGGGCCAAATAGTGGTTCTTTAAGTCTTCTGGTTTGAACCTTCTCACCTTGAGTACCAGTGACACCTGCAATATCAACAATAATGTTAGAAGAAGAAATTGGTACAGTAGCATGAGATTGCTCAACTGATTTCTCGACTGAGGCAGTGGTCAGTCTTATTCCAGGCCTATGATCTCTTAACCATTTATCCGTTCTCCTTATTACATTAAAGGTCCTAGACTGAATATTTTCTTCTTCTCTCCTATCCCAATCAATTTCAGGCATAGGTTGGTCATGAACTCTTTCATTGAACTCCGGGTCCAATACATCTTCACCTTCCGCTTCCTGTATTCCTGCAATGTTCATTGGCAATTTCAAAGTAACGATTTGCCGTAAAGTGAACCTCGATCATAATCTTCTCCGGACTTCAAATTCATCACAACAATCCTCCCAATAGTCTTCTAACTGGGGTATATGTGAAAAGTTCACATCAACATTTAGGCACTTCACTGCATATTCTTTGCTGTCGAACCCCTGCCGAGCAACATATGGTGACAAATTCATCTTCTTGAGTTCCAATTCTAAGTTCAATGCATCAAAAATAGTTTGGCAACTATAATGTCCGAGTTCAACTGGGAAAATTGCTTCAAATTCACTTTTCATCCCTAATCTTTTATCCACATGAGCTAACTGTCTGCTAACTTCTAAAAGTACATAACTATCAAGAGCATATCTGGGTAATCTGAAAGGTTCATCTTCAAAGCCTCCAATTCTAATATAAGTAAATCTAGGAAATTGAATAAAACAACTCCCATATGTGGTGACCAACTTTAATGCCTCAGGTGACATTCTATTATTCAAATTTCCTTGCAGTTCAAAAGTTAATCTTCCCATAAAGACATCATTCCATCTCAAGAAATTTTCTATGTACCTTTGTATTTGCAAATGTGGATAGCACTCATAGACCTTCATTCCATTAACCCAAGGTTCCTGATGTAATCCTGGCCATTCTCTAATACAGGCTAAAATATAGAACAAGTATGAAGTCATGTGAAAATTAGCTGTTCCAACAAAATTACTCAACCCTTCATGCAATCTCTCAGCAATTACTTGCGCCCAGTCTAGGTATTTTTCACCAGATAATAATACCTGAATGTAAAAATACATCCAGTCCTCCCAATAGAAGGCATGTGAATTCCCCTTAAGCCTGTTCAAAAGGATCATGATGTCCCTAACTTCTGTGATGAAATGCTCTCTTGTTAAGGGTTTGGGCAACCTAGAACCTCCCTTCTGTATTTTAAGGAGCCAGTTTCTAGCAATGACGCTCCGATAAACACTTCTCTTCTTAGAGAAAAATGCGTATGAGGTTCCTATGGACCAATCTTCATATGACTCTTTGTGAGGAATTCCAATTGCCGCCATTACTGTTTCTCTGTCAATCAACACTAGCATGTCTCCATTATTGGCTCTAATACACCTATTACTAGCATCATATCTTTTCATGCATGCATATACTAATTCTGGGCAAGGAGCAGCAATTGGGAATGCAGCGGCCTCAACAAGACCACTGTGAACTATCCTTTCCATCATGGAATTGGCTATTGGGTTCTTGGCCCTCTCTAGAAAATTATCTAACTCATCCTGAATGAAGGCTGTATCATCTAACTCTGGAAGGGTACTAACCAGGCATGATGTTCGACCCAATTTAGGCAGAGTCAGTCTCATTTTTTCTTTAAATTGTGCCAATCAGACAACATTCAACTCCGAAGCAAAGAATTACACTTTCCAATTTTTAGAACTAAAACAAAGCAGGGGAAAATAAGCAATTGAACTCACCTGTCTTCAACATTTACTCTGAAACCCTCGGAAGAACTGAGCTAAATTACCTTCTGTGTCTCCACTCTTCGCCAACAACAACAATAATGATCTTACCTGAGATGCCCCATATTTAAAGACGGAAAAGACTGAAATGAACCAACACATGCTTCGACCCAGCTCATTCATCTGTGTAAAGTCACTTGTGATTTGATATGATTCTGACATGCTTATTAATTAGAAATCAACTCCACATAGTCGACATGCCTTCTCATGATTGTTTCCATAATTGCAATTTGAAAACACGAAAACCAAGGAAAATTCTGTTTTGATTGCGCCGCCTTTTCTTCCAAGACACCATCGGGTTGGTTTGGAAACACCACTTTGAACCTTGAACTCATTTTAAAAGAAGTTCATTGGTTCAAAGTTCAATGACAACAAGTCACGTTTGCAAACAAGCAGAAAGAGACAAAAGGAACGTTCAATAACACGTGAATGAACCTTGAACCTTGAACCATTTCAAAACAAAAGTTCAATGGTTCAAGTTCAAAGTGACCAGAAGACTAGTACTAAAGAGACAACCACAAAACACAAAACAAAAGACTGATTGAACCTTGAACCTTGAACCGAAAAGGTTCAAAGTTCAAGTTCATTGACTATGCTAATGGCGACATAAAACTTTATGGATCGCATTTCGCTTGAACTCGAATTGTGAACTTTATTAAAGGTTCGACGAATGAGTACGAAACTTGTTTGATGAAGACTTAAGTCCTATGAAAATAATTACCCCTTCTTTTGATAGGCTATAAGTGAAAAATAAAAAGGGGGCAACACTATGAACAAAGGCATAGAAGTTCATGTATCCATCATCAATATTTCCATTTCATTTTCTTATCTCATCATGCCAATTCTGTCTCAAGATCATTCTCTCATCAAACATCTTTTCTCAAATCAATTCCATCATTCAATTATCTAACACGTTCTTTCATCAATTCTCTCCAATCTTTCATTCTCATATTTACAAACATTTCTTCAACTTACTAAGATTATCGTTGAAAATAGTCTCAATTTCAGAATTTTTTGACAACTTTTTTCCAAGGGAGCATATTTACACTGTAAGCGTCGTCGGGGCATACACACTAGGGCATATTGGGCCAGAAATTTCTAATTTTCTTTGAAACAATGTCGTTTCAATAATGTCTCAAAGAGGGGAAAATGTAGACACCTTAAAATGTCTTGTTGATCATGTACTAATTATTTGTCTAATTGATTAAATAATTCTTTGATTATTTAATTAATCTTATTCTTATAAATTCATATTTCTTCATCATCATATTAATTATTCTATTTCAATTTCCATTCCTAATCAATTAATTATTTAACTCTTTTCTTAATATTACTTAAATATTAATTATTTAATTAACTGTGATTTTAATCCTTTAATTGAATAATCTTTATTATTTAATTAAATTCAATTTTTAAGTAATTAAATAGTTTCTTTAAATTATTTAATTAACTAATTTATTCTTCTAATTCAAATTCAAATTCACATTTCTTCTATTTTCTTCTAATTTCAAATACATGTGCATGATTTCAAAAATCAAATTGAATACCAAAGTCAAGTTCTAAATATATTCAAATAACAAATTGAATTTAAAATAAATTCAATATTTGAATTAAATCTAATGCAAAGATTAAATTGAAAATCTAAATCAAGTTCAAGCACATGCTAAATTAATTAATTAAATCAATTATCTTTTCAATCTTATTTCTATCTTCCACTTTGTTTTTTTCTAAAAAGCATTCAATTAGTCATCTCTAGTTAACAATTCAATCTATTTAATGATCATTTCAATTAATTGATTAATTGCATAATTTTTTAATTATCTTCCAATCATTATTTTTCTATCGACTTCATGGCCCTTCTCCTCTGCTCACGGAGGCCTTTGTCAACGGGTGGAAAAAAGGGAGCCTCAGGGCTTATGGCACCAAGTATCAGATTGATGAAACCCTGGTGGCGACGGTCATTGGTCTGGCAATGACTGGCAAAAGATTTTATAGGGACAGGAAAACTGGGGAGGAGGACTTGACAAGTTTCTTTGACAAAGACACAGAGCGCTCTAGAGTTACCAAGATGGCTGATGGCGGCTACAACAGGAAAGATCTTGTGGCTCCCTGGGCTGACATGATCGAGTTCATCATGAGGTATATTACACTTGATGGTAGATATGCCAACATATTTTCCTATCATTTTACCATTTTAAATCACTTTAGCCATGGTAAAATCATTTCCGTTCCTTTCTATCTGGCCACCTCTCTTGAAAATAGCTTGGAAAAACATTTGGAGAATCTAAACAACCCTGTTCTCCATGAGGGACTTATTGTGCTCATCATGGAGTACACCAAATCCCTTGAAGTTGTTCCCCCTCTAACTGAGACTAGTCAACAAACTGATATCCAGGATGTCTTTGACTTGGAAATGGATTTGAAAGAAAGTGGGGTTCCTCTTGATGACCCTAAATATAAACTTGTAGATGAAGGGGAGATGATGGTCACCCCTAGGACATTTAGCAACAAGAATCCTCCCAGATGGGTGGCTAGCAATTACAAAACTACCAACAAACTGATTTGTAAGGCCGACCCCTCTCTAAAAAGAAGAAGCTGATGGCTAAGGACCATGGTTTGAAGATTTTGGATCAGAGAATTAAATTGGACATCCCTATCAATGTCCTGAAAGAAAAATAGGGGACCATGGCCAAGGAAGAGAACAATGGGATACAAAGGACTGGTAACCTGATGAATCTGGTTATAGAAGATACCTGAAGCCAGGAAAGCTGCTGGAAGTGGGTGGAGTGCAAAATTGATACCCTCAAAGTGGGGGTTAAAGAGATTATTGATATCTTCACTACTTCCCCTAAGCCCAACAAATATGAGAAACTCAAGATTATGACCCAAAAGATCTCCTAGGACGTCAAGGTGATGAAATCAAATAAAAAACAAAGAATTGAAAAGGTGGAGCAGTCTACGGCAGAGATTAAGAAAAATCTCAAGAACCTGGTTGACATAAGCAAAGAAGCCATGAACAACAGTATAGAGGGGCTTGAAAAGATCAATGTCATGGTTGCTAATTACAGATCCTACCTTAGTGAATCGGTGAAAGATCTTGGAGGGGAAGAAATGGCTGCTGGAGATAGCAAAACCACTGGTCCTAGTTCTAGAACCAAAAGCAGGAGCAACAACAAGGGTACCTCTAGATTCATTATGGAGGAACTGGAGGAAATCAACAAGATTTCCATCCAGACAAACAAGGATCCGGTGCTCTCTCTTAATTGAGAGTCTTTTTTTTATTTGTCTTGTTTGTCTGCATCTTATTTGTTTTCATGTCTGCTTGGGGGCACTCCCCTATTTTGATGTTGGTTCATGTTTGTTTGGCAGATGGCTGGTTGTTGTAAAACTTTTGGTTTCGGGTCCATGTAAAACCTGTTTATCTTTATCAAAAATAATTCAATCTATTTAATTGATCATTTCAATTAATTGATTAATTGCATCATTCTTTAATTATCTTCCAATCATTCTTTTTCTATCTTCCAATTAGCTTTTTCTAAATAAAGCTTTCTTTGTCATCAATCAATTATCTTCCAATCATTCTTTTTCTATCTTTCAATTAGTTTTTTTTTCTCAATCAGTTAACTCAATTGACAATTCAATCTATTCTATTTCACCTCCAAATTAGTAGTTCAACTATCAATCAATATTTGAGCTCATTTGAGTTCCACCTCTTAATCAATCTTCACCCAAAAAATCTATAAATTCAACATCAATCCCCTATTTTCAACAATCACGAACTTCAAATCTTTGTGTCAATTGCAGGTTACCAACGCAATATCTAAGAGCCGTCATACCACAAAGAAGAGAAGAACAATGTAAGCCATATACGATCATGGAATAGGGAGTTTTGATTAATATTTTACATCCTTATTGATTTGATTGTATTATTTCATTGGTGTATGTTTGAATTGGTTGAATAGTTAAGGAATTCATGATTTTTCTTATTTCCTATTCAACAATGATTATTTTAAGCATACGACATGAAGGAGAAGAGTACTTGTATCTATTCTTGTCTTCATGGGTTGTTGTTGATGGAGTTAGTATCTACATAGATGTATTAATAAGAACTGAACAAGATATCTTTACAAAGAACAATTAAAGATCAAGTGATATTGTAATGTGCAATTTTGATACATGTTGAGAGGGTAGATGTATAAAGAGATATCATTATGTATAATGAGGAAGTATGTTTGCTAATAAGAAGGAAAACACGTCAGATCTTATGAAGCTCTGAGATGTTTCTCATATGAGAAGAATCAGTCTAAACTCACAACAAATCAAAGGTAGATTGTAAAGTTTTTGTGTGAGGTGTTTATATAGATTTCATCTTAAAAGACATCAAGTTAGTCAAGGATTGAGGTATTTCCATGTAAGGAAGGTGACTATCTTAAAAGAACAGATTTACTTTAGGTTCTAGATAAAGGATGTGTGATCAATGTTATGTAGTGAAATAGAGTAACCCTCTATAAAAAAAAAAAAATCTTTTAAAGGGGTTGGTGCTCCTTAATTTTTAAGGGATTGGTGCTCCTAGGGTTGGTGCCCTGAATGTGTAAGGGGTTGGTGTTCCTAGATTGAATGTAACCGATGAGGTTGCCAGTGAGGCATTTTTTGTAACCAGTGAGGTTGCTAGTGAGGCTTAATGAAGTTGTGCTTTTTTATCCTTCAAGGATTTTCCACTCATATATCTGTGTTATGTGATGTGCACATAATATTCTACTTTCCTATGGATTGACTTATGATTTCACATTGTTAATATTTTTGCTATGAAAGAGATATGTGTTTGTTTTATTGATTTTTAAGTTTTACTTGAAGAGTGAGTTGAATTTTTAATTGACCTCTAATTCTCTCCCTCTTTCTTGATGGTTTGGGCTATTCCAACACTTCTTTCAAAAAATGAAGTTTTGAAGGGTGTTTTGAGATGCCACTGCACGTAACTTCTACATGTTTTTTAAAAGCTTTCAAGGAAAGGAGATGATTTGAAGTCTTCTATCCTAACAAGAGTCCAAATTTAGTTCCTGGCCCTATCAACCCGGATAAGGTTTTCTCTTTACAAGAAAGATGGAGAGGATTTCCTTAGGAAGATTGAGTGTGCCACCTGTCAAAAGGATATAAACCCATAATTTTTTGCTCTAAATCATTTCTATTATAGCTAAAATTTGAGGGATGTGCTAGAATTTTTTTTTGTGGAGACGTAATCAGTTGATGATGAGATTTAGATCATTTTTGTAGAAGCAGTTGCTCCAGTCATCACATAGGGTCTTTACTTTATGAACTTGGGTTATATCATGTGTGTTCATGGCATGCTAAAGAATCTGCCTATTTTTAAAAAATATTGCCCTGAACTCTTTTTTTGTCACCCCCTCCCAATACACAACTTGAATTAAAATCCCCCTTATTTTTACCGATATGAAATATATTGTAACCTCATTTTTAGGATATTAAACCCCCCAAAATGAATGTGTGGTATAATATTGCCTAGTTAGTGAAGCCCTCGTGAGTCATCATGATGATCTGTCATATGTTAAAGATGTGAGAATATTTTTTGTTAAGGCATTGATCAATTCCTTGAGGGAATTCCTTCTAAATAGAAAAATGTGCTTGAAATTAAGAATCATCTATAGTTGGAAAGAAAAGACTGATTTCCCTAATAGCAATAGTAGCAATAATAGTTATTACCTAGACTTCAGTTTTATTTCATTTCATGAATAAAAGAAGCATATTAGACTATGTCATTGGTTGCCTTTACTGTATGGTGATTGAATCATGTTTTTTTATTCTTTTATTTGCTTATAATGAGTAATGGATGTTATATCATTCTTGTTAGGGAAGTCAGTTGAAATATTGAGTCAGTAAGATATGTGTTACTCTCTTGGGCCTTAATGAGAATATTCCACCAAAGAAAATGAATATTGATGGTGTTTGAGTGAGCTTTCTAGTTGATAAAACAATATGGTGATATGTGCTTCTATTATTTGATGATATATGTCTAGATTCAAATCATTATAAAATTAGAAATATCGCCTTAGGTTTAAAATGCTATTTGAAGATTTATTCCTTCCCTTTTCTTCACCATCATTTTTCAAAGAGCCATCTTCTAAATTATTGGAGGTCATTTAGTGAAACACATTTTTTTTCCAATCACTGAACTCCCCATAAGACTATTATCTAGAAGTAAAATTTTAGAATCAACAACATCCACCTCCAAGAAACCATTATCATCTTCTTCTTTCTGATTATTAGTCCCTGTCTCAAGATGAATGTTTGTAACTTTCTCAAGCCCTATTTCTCCTTCCTCAAAGTTTTGTTTTGCTATCCCCTAAACCATTTTTGGATTTGAAACTTCAATGGTTTCCTATTGAGTGTTAAAAGGTGAGGTGAGTTTTCTTGATACTTCTAGGAGTTTTGTGTTTATGACTTCACAAAGCACCTTGGCTTTAGCCAAAGCTCTTTCAAATCCCTTTCAAACCATTCTACACTTGCCTTCTCTACAAAAGTCTTATGTATTATGGCGTGTTTTAAGGATAACAGGGTCTTAGAGACATTCTGTAGATCTTCAATTTGGTTATGAATATTGGTAGATAATTTTATTTTCTTTGAATTTTGATCGAGACTAGTGATGGCCAATGTTATCTTTCCTTTCTTTCTTAGGATTTCTTTATGAATGCCTGAATGGTGAACTTCCCAAATTTTTTGGCTTTCAATTAAGGTAGCTTTGTTGATTTCTTGAGCAAAGATACTATTGGCTATTTGGTGGAATTGATTACATGTTGCATTTATGTTTTGTGATTGATTTAAACACTAGCTATTTGGATGCTTTACCAGCACCCTTCTGGTCCTGATAGGTTGAGTAGTTTCTGGTTAACTTGGATCCAACATGATCCGGTATAGTTTGCTGATGGAATTAGCTTGTTCATGATACTCATACTCATATTTGGATAGTTGGTTTTGGTATGGTGATCAGATGCTATGTTGTTTTCTTAGAAGCTTAGTTTCTAGTTCCGGCGAGGGTTTCACCGGCAGAGCTTTTGATGAAGATCTTTGATGAATTACATAAGTGGTGTTGGTGCAAATTATGGTGGAGTTTCTAGATGCTATTGGTGATCATGTTCGAGACTTGGCAGATGGAGATCATTGTTGTAGCATGTGGACCTATACTGGGTCCAGTTTGATCTAGTTTATGGACCGACTTTAATGTAACGTTTGGACTAGACCTCTTGATGTATTTTTCAGGATGTCTTATGTGTTGGATATTATTTGTTTGGTCTAAGACCGACATGGTTTGTAACTATGTAATTGGTTTATTATCTGGTGGCCGACCTAATTGTTTATGGTCAAGGGTTTGTATATATAGATGTAAGATCTCATTGTAGATCATCATGATTATTGTTAGAGGTCATGGTCAAGGAATGTAATGTGCGAATAATGTAATATCATTCAGGAAGAGGATTTGGTCGATCATTAGAGATCGAATTGGGTTTATATAAGAGGATTTAGTCCTCCGTTATTGAGCTTAATAAGAACTGTACTCAGGCATAGGAGATGCTATCTTTTGCAGTTCAACACTTCTCTGAATTGTAGTCTGGATTTCTATGTAGTCAGTGAGGCTCCTTTTGTGATGAGTAGTGTTCTCTAGGCCATTGAACTTCCTGCAAGTGCAGCCCCTTAATTGAAATTCACATACTTACTATTGAAGTATTATCTAACTGTGGGTAGGCTTCCCACTGTGGTTTTTCCCTTTATTGGGTTTTCCACATATAAATCTTGGTGTTATGTGGATGACTTTTCTTCTGTGATTATTGTTTATGCTTAATTGCTTTAACTGTTATTCCGGTATTAATGTCTTGAGTTTCGGTATTGAAGTTTAAATTACTAATGGTTCCGGTAATCTGTGACAACTAATTCACCCCCTCCTCTGAGTTGTCTTTTGGTTATTTGAAATATCTAATAATTGGTATCAAAGCTTTGGTCCTCTCTGCAAAAATCTTAACCACTTTAGGAAGATCCTATGGTGACTAACAGTTCAAGTTCATCTAGTTCTTCTGGAGCTATCTTTCAGAGGGATATTTTGAGGTTTGATGGAACAAATTACACAGTATGGAAGATTCAGATGGAGAATCATTTGAGATGTCTTGGCAAGGAGATTTGGGATTTCACATGGAATGGTGCCACACCCTATAATCTGAGATCTGGGAATCCTCCTTCAGAAACCTAGACAAGGAGCTTGAGAATGATTGTAGAGAAAGAGAAATCCCTCTTGTGTGCACTTTTTGATCAACAAATAATGGGATTAACCGACAAATCATCTAGAAAGGATATATGGGATAAGTTGGAGACTCTTAATGAAGGTGACCCTACAGTAAAGATTGCTAAACTTGATGGTTACCAAGTGAGATATGAAAACATGAAGATGGAAGAAGATGAAAGGATTACCGCATTCATGGAAAGGGTAAATGAGATTGTTATGGGAAATCAATGTTGTGGTGGAACTCTAAGTGAAGATGAAATTGTTTCTAAAGTTTTGAGAGACCTACCACCGGCTTACAAAATAAAGGCTACTGCTATTAATGAGTTGAGAACAATGGCTAATACATCTGTCAACAGAGATACTTTGGTTGGGAAACTATCTGCTTTTGAGCTTGAAGAATTTGGACCTTCTAGAGCTATGAAGTCTGAACCTTCTTTTCATGAATCTACATCTACAACCGGTAAGCAAGACTGGAAAGCTTTGTATGCAAAGGAATTAGAAGATATGGAGAGAGAAGATGATGAGTTTGAGCAACTTGAAGCTGTTAGACAGTTCAGGTAACCAGAAGACAACTTAGAGGGGGGGGGGGGTGAATCTGTTGTCACAAATTACCAGAAGCATTAGCAATTTAAAATAACAATACTAGAATAGCAGTTAAAGCATAAACAATAATCACAAAATAAATGCCATCCACACAACACCAAGATTTGTACGTGGAAAAGCCGGTAAAGGGAAAAACCACAGTGGGAAGCCTACCCATAGTCAGATAATACTTATGAAATAAGTATATGAATTTACAATGAAGGGGCCTGCACTTGCAGGAAGGCCAACGACCTAGAGCACATTGCTCATCAAAAAAGGAGTCTCACTGACTACATACAAATCCAAACTACAATCCAGAGAAGTTTTGAATTGCAAAAGATAGCATCACCTATGCCTGAGTATAGTTCCTGTTAAGCTCAATACCGGAGGACTAAATCCTCTTACAAACTCAATTTGATCTCCATTGATCGATCAACTCCTCTTCCTAAATGATATTACATTATTCGCACATTACATTCCTTGACCATGACCTCTTACAATAACCACGATGATCTACAATGAGATCTTACATCTTATTTATACAAACCCTCGACCATAAATAGTCAGGTTGACTACCAAACAATAAACCAATCACATAATTACAAATTGTGTCAGCCTTAGACCAAAACAAATAATATCCAACACATAAGACATCCTGGAAATAGAACAATAAGTCCTATCCATACATTACATAAATGTCGGTCCATAAGCTAGATCAACCAGGACCAAGTATAGGTCCACATGCTTTAGCAATGATCTCCAAATGCTAAGTCTCGAACATGATCACCATCAACATCCTAAAGCTCCATCAGAAGATACACCAACACCAATTATGTAATGCATCAAATATATCCACCTAAAGCTTTGTCGGTGAAACCCTCATAAGAACCAGAAACCAATCTTTTGAGTAAGCAAGATCGCATCCAATCACCAAACCAAAACCAACTAACCAAATATGAGTATAAGCATTATGAACTAGCCAATTCCATCACCATATTTACTGGAGTCAACCAGATCATGCCGGATCTAAGTTAACTAGAAACTACTCAACCTACCGGGGCTAGAAGGGTGTCGGTAAAGCATCCAAACAACTAATGTTGACATTAATGACAAAACATTGATGAAACACATAATCAATTCCACCAAATAACCAACAATATCCCCCTTTGGCATTGATGGCAACACTAGATGTGAAAAACATCTAAGTACTAAGAAATGCCAAAAGAGTCTCCCCTTGTGGAAGACAACCAACAATCTCCTGCATATAGCTTTGAATATCAATGACTCTCCCCTCATGAATAAAATCTCTGTAAAGTTCTAAATTTCTATTTTTTTCACAACATTATCTCTCTCTCTTTGACATCAATGCTAGAATTCTGACAGAAATATCAAAGAAAAAAAAACATAAGGCTCTGAATCTCAAAGATAACTACTCCCCCTAAGCACTAGCATCCCACATTAGTTCCAGAATGAATAGTATCTCTAATAATGCATACTGAACTGATGCCAAACCGCATCAATCAAGTCTCTATCGAAGGGGAAAAAAACCCCAATTTGTCTCTCAAGTACTCAAATGATTCCTTGGATAAAGGTTTAGTGAAAATATCTGCAATCTATTCTTTAGTGTTCACATAAACCAGTTTAACTTCATTTTCTTCCACCTTCTCCTTCAAAAAGTTGTACTCAATAGATATGTGCTTTGTCGTAGAGTGAAATACAAGATTCTTTGATATGTCAATAGCAGCAGAGTTATCACAGTAAATAACTATTAGTGCATCACAATCCACTTTTATATCCTTCAACATTTGCTTCATCAATAAAACTTGTGTACAATTAGTATCAACAACAACATACTCATCTTCAGTAGTAGATAAAGAAGTACATGATTTTTTCTTGTTGATCCATGAAACCAACTTCTTTCCAAGAAAGAAAGCTCCACCGGAAGTACTCTTTTGGTCATCAACATCTCCAACCTAGTTAGCATATATATATATACATAAAGTGAAGTTATCATCCTTAGGATACCACAAACCATATTCTGATGTACCTTGTAAGTATCTAAAAATCCTTTTCACCGCAATCTCATGATTTTCTCTAGGATCACTCTAAAATATTGAAACAATACAAACAACATTCATAATGTAGATCTAGTCTGAGTTAAATAAAGTGGACCTTCGATCATAGATTTGTATCTTGTAGGATTTATCGGTGCAGAAACATCTTTCCTTGTCAATTTCTCACTTGTAACCATAGGTTTACTTACTGGTTTAAAATCTCCCATACCAAATTTCTTCAACAATTCCTTAGCATATTTAGTTTGAAAGATAAAAATACCTTTGTCAGTCTGAGTAATCTGCAAACCTAAGAAAAATTTCATCTCACCAATCATAGACATCTCAAATTATTTCTCCATGTTCTTAGAAAATTCTATTCATAATTTATCTTCACCTCCAAAACTAATGTCATCAACAAATACTTCAATGATCAGTATATCATCTTTAGTGATTTTATAATATAAATTACTATCAGCACTGCCCTTAGTAAAACCAAACTTCAAAAGATATTTATCCAACCTTGCATACCAAGCTCTAGGTGCTTGTTTCAATCCATATAAAGTTTTCCTTAAACTGCAAACCATATCACTATCATATGATAGTGAAAAACCATCAGGTTGCTCAATATAAACTTCCTCATCAAGATCCCCATTTAGGAATGCAGATTTAACATCCATCTGATAAAATTTGTAGTTTTTATAAGCAGCATAGGCAAGAAATAATCTTACAGCTTCAATCCTAGCTACAGGTGCAAAAGTTTCTCCATAATCAATTCTTTCCTTCTGAGAATATCCTTTACAAACCAATCTAGCCTTATTCCTTATTACTTTACCATCCTCATTCAATTTATTCCTAAAACCCCATTTAGTTCTAATAACATTTTTATTTTTAGGTTGGGGAACCAAAGTCCATGTGTTATTTTTCTCAATCTAATCTAATTCTTCTTCCATAGCTTTTAACCAAAATTCATCTTTACATGCTTCAATTACTGATACCGGTTCAACTTGTGAAATTAAACATACCTCATTAGTTTCCAGTCTTCTTCTTGTCATCACTCCATTGCTCTTATCCCCAATGATTTGATTTTCAGACTGATTCAATCTCACATACCTAGGAGTCTTCTGACTCTCTGTTCCTAAAAAAGGTTCTAACTTTTTTACCCATTTGACATTCTTTACATACCGGATTATAGGGCTTCATAATATTAGGTATATCTCTAACAACCTTAGTTGAACTAATCTTCACAATGCAATCAAAATTCACATGACACAACCTTTTATGCCATAACCAAGTTCCATGAATCTATGTAATCAAACATGTCTTCTCACCAGAGTTCAAATGAAATATGTTACCTTTTGTCTGCGTACCAGTTGCAATCTCCAAGCCAAATCTGTTAATGATTTTGCATTTTCCATCCTTGAATTGTAATTGAAATCCCTTATGTACCAATTGTCTTAAACTCAAAAGATTATACTTCAAACCTTCAACATAATAAACATTGTCAGTCTTGTTCTTACCATCCAATGATATAGTTCCTTTTCCTTTAATCATACATGCCTTGTCATCTCCAAATCTAACAAGTCCACCATCAATTTATTGTAAAGACATAAAATTCACTTTATCTCTAGTCATATGATGTGAACAACCACTGTCAATTACCCATTCATTCTTATCCTTAATTTAAGCAGCAAGTGCCTTCTCCTCAGGTACATTCTCTTCCGGTGCCAGATCATCTTCCTTGATAGCTAAGAATACCCATTCTTTCCCATTGTCGGATCTACTAGCAGAGTCTTCTACCGGTTCATTATCTGAATCAGTAATGCCTTCCTCATCCTCTATGTAGCATTATTTGTCTCTATTTTTCTTGAATCTATACTTGTTCTATTTAGCCTTAAATGATCTCTTAACTCTTTCTTCAATTCTTGAATTCCTTTCAGGACATCAAGATGCAAAATGACCAATCTTATTACATGCAAAACATTTAAAAGGTGCTTTTCCTTCATACTTACTTCCTACCGGTCCTTTCGATACTCTTATAGAAAATAGTGCTTGAAGTTGCTCAAACTCATCATCTTCTCTCTTCATACTTTCTAATTCTTTTTCATATAAATCTCTCCAATCTTATTTACTGGTTGTAGATGTAGATGTATGAAATGCAGGTTCAGTTTTCATAGCTCTAGAAGGTCCAAATTCCTCAAGCTCAAAAGTAGATAGTTTCCCAACTAAAGTATCTTTGTTGACAGATTATTAGCCATTTTTCTCAACTCATTAATAGTAGTAGCCTTCATTTTGTACACTGGTGGTAGGGCTCTCAAGACTTTAGAAATAATCTCATCTTCGCTCAGAGTTCCACCATAATATTGAATTCCCATAAAAATCTCATTCACTCTTTCCATGAATGCAGTAATCCTTTCATCTCCTTCCATCTTCATATTTTCATATCTCACTCGGTAACCATCAAGTTTAGAAATCTTCACTATAGGGTCACCTTCATTAAGGGTCTGTAATTTATCCCATATAGCCTTTCTAGATGATTTGTCTGTTAATCCCATAATTTGATGATTAGAAAGTGCACACAAGAGGGCTTCTCTTTCTCTACAATCATTCTCAAGCTCCTTGTCCAGGTTTTCTGGAGGAGGATTGCCAGATCCTAGATTAAAGGGTATGACACCATTTTGTGTGATCTCCCAAATCTCCTTGCCAAGACATCTCAGATGAGTCTCCATCTGAATCTTCCATACTGTATAATTTGTTCCTTCAAGCCTCGGTATATCCCTTCGAAAAATAGCTCCAAAAGAAGTGGATGAACTTTAACTATTAGTCACCATAGGATTTTCCTCAATCGGTTAAGCTTTCTACAGAGAGGACCAAAGTTCTAATACCAATTTTTAGACAGTTTAGATAACTGGAAGAGAAATGAGAGGGGGGGTGAATAAGTTGTCACAGATTACCAGAAGCATTAGAAATTTAAAACAATAATACTAGAATAGCAGTTAAAACATAAACAATAATCATAGAATAAATGTCATCCACACAACACCAAGATTTTTATGTGGAAAACTTGGTAAAGGGAAAAACCATGGTGGGAAGCCTACCCATAGTCAGATAATACTTTTGCAGTAAGTATGTGAGTTTACAATGAAGGGGCCTGCACTTGTAGGAAGGCCAACAACCTAGAGCACACTGCTCATCACAAAAGGAGTCTCGCTGACTATGTACAAATCCAAACTACAATCCAAAGAAGTTTTGAACTGCAAAAGATAGCATCACGTATGCCTAAGTACAGTTCTGGTTAAGCTCAACATTGAAGGACTAAATCCTCTTACAAACCCAACTCGATCTCCATTGATCGAAAAAATCCTCTGCATGAATGATATTACATTATTTGTACATTACATTCCTTGACCATGACCTCTTACAATAACCATGATGATCTACAATGAGATCTTACATCTTATTTATACAAACCCTCGACCATAAACAATCAGGTCGGTTACCAGACAATAAACCAATTACATAATTACAAACCATGTCGTCCTTAGACCAAAACAAATAATATCCAACACATAAGACATCCTGGAAATACAACAATAAGTCCTATCCACACGTTACATAAATGTCGGTCCATAACCTAAAGCTCTGTCGGTGAAACCCTTGTCGGAACCAGAAACCAATCTTGTGATTAAGTAGGATAGCATCCAATCACTAGACCAAAACCAACTAACCAAATATGATTATAAGAATTATGAACAAGCCAATTCCATCACCAAATTATACCAGAGTGAACCAGATCATGCCGGATCTAAGTTAACCAAAAACTACTCAACCTATCAGGACCAAAAGGGTGCTGGTAAAGAATCCAAACAGCTAGTGTTGACATCAATGACAAAACATTGATGCAACGCATAATCAGTTCCACCAAATGGCCAATAGAAGCACTATTTTCTAGAAGAGTACCTAAAGGAATAGTAAGAAGTAAGTATGAAGGAAAAACACCTTTTAAATGTTTTGCATGTAATAAGATTGGTCATTTTGCATCTAGATGTCTTGAAAGGAATTCAAGATTTGAAGAAAGAGTTATAAGATCATTTAGACCTAACCATGGATATCAGAATAAGTATAAGTAAAATAAAATAGAGACAAATCATGCTACGTAGCGGATGAGGAAGGCATTACTGATTCTGATGATGAACCCATAAAAGACTCTGCTAGTGGTTCCGACAATGGGAAGGAATGGGTGTTCCTAGCTATCAAGGAAAATGATCTGGCACTAGAAGAGAATGTACCTGAAGAGAAGGGACTTGCTGCTAAAATTGAAGACAAGGATGAATGGATAATTGACAGTGGTTGTTCACATGATATGAATGGAGATAAATGGAAGTTTATATCCTTGCAAGAATTTTATGGTGGTCTACTAAGATTTGGAGATGACAAAGCATGTATGATCAAAGGAAAAGGAACTATATCATTGGATGGTAAGACAATACTGACAATGTTTATTATGTTGAAGGTTTGAGGCATAATCTCTTAAGTGTAGAACAATTGGTAGATAAAGGATTTCAATTAAAGTTCAAGGATGGAAAATGCAAAATCATTAACAGATCTGATTTGGAGATTGCAACTGGTACACAGACAAAAGGTAATATATTTCCTTTGAATTCCAGTGAGAAGACATGTTTGATTACACAGATTGATGAGAGTTGGCTATGGCATAAAAGGCTATGTCATGTGAATTTTGATTGCATTGTGAAGATCAGTTCAACTAAGGCAGTAGGGATATACCCAATATTATGAAGCCCTATAATTCGGTATGTAAATAATGTCAAATGGGTAAATAGGTCAGAACCACTTTTAGGAGTATACAAGATAAATCAAATTCTGTTCTTGATCTTATTCATACTGATTTGTGTGGCCCTGCTAGAGTTAAAAGTTTTCAAGGTGATAAATAATTTATGCTAATCATTGATGATTAATCTAGAATGATGTGGGTTACCTTTCTAAAAGAAAAATCTGAAGCATTTGAAAAGTTTAAAATCTTTAAGGCTAAAGTGGAAACTGAGACAAGATTGAAGATTAAATGTTTAAGATCAGATCATGGTGGAAAATTCACATCTAGTGAGTTTAATAACTTTTGTGAGAAGCATGGTATAAGAAGACAATTTTCTGCTCCCCTGGCACCTCAGTAGAATGGAGTTGTGGAAAGGAAGAACAAAACTATCTTGGATGCTGCTAGAGCAATGGTGATAGAGGTTAGTCTACCTCATATCTACTGGAGAGAAGCAATGAGCACATCAGTTTATACATTCAACATAGTACATATCAAAGGAGAAACCTGTAAGACACTTTATGAATTATGGTTTGGCAATACACCTACAGTTAAGTATTTCAAAAAATTTAGTAGTAAATGTTACATCAGAAGAGATGATATCATTGGTAAATTTGATCCTAGATGTGATGAAGGCATATTTCTTGGTTATTCTAATGAAAGCAAAGCATATAGATGTTATAACAAAAGATTGCAAAGAATTGTGGAGAGTGCTAATGTCAAAGTAGACATCAATGCAACACATAATCAATTCCTCCAAATGGCCAACAATCTCCCTGCTTGGCATTGATGGAAACACTAGATGTGAAAAACATCCAAGTGCCAAGAAATGCCAAAAAATCTTCCACACAAGAAAACAGCAATGAAGTTCTGATCCATACTCTCCCTATAGATGATATCATAATTAAGTTCTGCAACTTTCTCCCCCTAATGTATATATCTCCTTAAGTTTTCCACATGAATATCTCTCCCCCTTTGACATCAATGCCGGAACTCTGAAAAAATATCAAATAAAAAACATAAACCACTGAATCACAAGACTAACTACTCCCCCTGAGTAGTAGTATCACCACATTAATCTCGAGTGAATCATATCTCTGATAATGCAAATTGGACTGATGCTAAATAACATCAATCAGTTTTTTGTCGGAGGGGCAAAAAACCCTAATTTGTCTCTGAGGTACTCAAATGATTCTTTAGGAAAAGGTTTAGTGAAGATGTCTGCAATTTGCTCTTTAGTATTCACATAAACCAATCTAACTTCATTTTATTTCACCTTCTCCTTCAAAAATTTATACTTGATAGATATGTGATTTGCCTTAGAGTGAAATACCGGATTCTTTTATATGTCAATAGCAACATAGTTATCACAGTGAATAACTACCGGTCTAATACAATGCACTTTTATATCCTTCAACATTTGCTTCATCCATAAAACTCATGTACAGTTAGTAGTAGCAACAACATACTCAACTTCAATGGTCGATAAAGAAGTAAATGATTGTTTCTTGTTGATCCATGAAATAAGTTTATTTTGAAGAAAGAAAGCTCCACCGGAAGAACTTTTCTGGTCATCAACATCACCTGCCCAATATGCATCTATATACGCACATAAAATAAATTCATCATCTTTAGGGTACCACAAACCATATTTAGATGTTGCTTGTAAGTATCTAAAAATCCTTTTCACCGCACTCATGATTTTCTCTAGGATCACTTTGATATCTTGATGCAATGCAAACAACATTCATTATATCTAGTCTAGTCTGAGTCAAATATAGTAGACCTCCAATCATAGACTTGTATCTTGTAGGATTTACCGGTGCAGATTCATCTTTCCTTGTCAATTTCTCACTTATAACCATAGGAGTACTAACTGGTTTAGAATCTTCCATACCAGATTTATTCAACATCTCCCTAGCATACTTAGTTTGACAGATCAAAATACCTTTACCAGTCTTAGTAATCTGCAAACCTAAGAAAAATTTCATTTCCCCAATCATAGACATCTCAAATTATTTCTCCATATTGTTAAAAAATTCTATGCACAATTTATCTTCACCTCCAAAAATGATGTCATCAACAAAAACCTCAATAATCAGTATATCATCATCAATGACTTTATAATAGAGATTACTGTCAGCATTACCTTTAGTGAAACCAAGCTTCAAAATATATTTGTCCAACCTTACATACCAAGCTCTAGGTGCCTGTTTCAATCCATATAAGGCTTTCTTTAACCTGTAAACCATGTTTTTATCATCAAAAAGTGAAAAACCATCAGGTTGCTCAATATAAACTTCCTCATCAAGATCTCCATTCAGTAAAGCACACTTAACATCCATCTGATAAACCTTGGAGTTTTTATGTGCAACATAGGCAAGAAATAATCTTACAACTTCAATCCTAGCTATAGGTGCAAAAGTTTCACCATAATCAATTCATTCCTTCTGAGAATATCCTTTACAAACCAATCTAGCTTTATTCCTTACAACTTGTCCATCTTCATTTAATTTATTCCTAAAACCCTATTTAGTTCCAATACCATTCTTATTTTTAGGCCAGGGAACTAAAATCCATGTGTTATTCTCTTCTATCTGATCTAATTCTTCTTCCATAGCTTTCATCCAACATTCATCTTTACATGCTTCAATTAGGCATACCTCATTAGCTACCAATCTCCTTCTTTTCATCACTCCATTGTTCTTATCCCCAATGACTTGATCTTCTGAATGATTCAACCTTACATACTTAGGAGTCTTCTAATTATTTGTTCCTCTTTCCTATTATTTAGTTAACGTTAAATTTTTAGATATTGACGAAGTAACTGGTTCTACATTTTGTTTAGTTAAAGGTGTTATCGGTTCATTTATGATCATTTCCACTATCGGTTCTTGCTCATAAATTATGATGTTTATTTTACTTTTCTCATCCACCTTGACATTAGCACTCTCCACAATTATCTGCAATCTCTTGTTATAAAATCTATATGCTTTGCTTTCATTAGAATAACCAAGAAATATTCCTTCATCACATCTAGGATTAAATTTGCCAATTAAATCATCTCTCCTAATATAACATTTACTACTAAATATTTTGAAGTACTTCAGTGTAGGTGTATTGCCAAACCATATTTCATAAGGTGTCTTACCGATTTCTCCTTTGATATTAACTCTGTTGAATATATAGATTGCTATGCTCATTGCTTCTCTTAAGTAGATATGAGGTAGATTAGCTTCCATCATCATGGTTCTAGCAGCATTCAAGATAATTCCATTCTTTCTTTCCACAATTCCATTTTTCTGAGGTGTCCAGGGAGTAGAAAATTATCTCCTTATGTCATGATTCTCACAAAAAGTTATTAAACTCACTAGATGTGAATTCTCCACCATGATCTGACCTTAAGCACTTAATCTTTAATCATGTCTCAGTTTCAACTTTAGCTTTAAAGAGTTTTAACTTTTCAATAGCCTCATATTTTTCCCTTAGAAAAGTAACCCATATCATTCTAGAATAATCATTAATGATTAGGATAAAATATCTATCACCTTGAATTTTTTTAATTCTAGCAGGGCCACACAAATCAGTATAAATAAGATCAAGAAAATCATTAGATTTGTCTTATATACTCTTAAAAGAGGTTTTGACTTATTTTCCCATTTGACATTCTTTACATACCAGATTATAGGGCTTCACAATCTTAGGTATATCTTAAACTACCATAGTTGAACTGATCTTTACTATGCTATCCAAATTCACATGACATAGCCTTTTATGCCATAGCCAACTCTCATCAATTTGTGCAATCAAACATGTCTTCTCACTATAATTCAAATGAAATATATTACCTTTTGTCTGAGTACCGGTTGCAATCTCCAATCCAATCTATTATTGGTTTTGCATTTTCCATCCTTGAATTGTAATTGAAATCCCTTATCCACCAATTGTCCTACACTCAAAAGATTATGCCTTCAACCTTCAACATAATAAACATTATCAGTATTGTGCTTACCATCTAATGATATAGTTCCTTTTCCTTTGATCATGCATGCTTTGTCATCTCCAAATCTAACCAGACCGCCATCAAATTCTTGCAAAGATAGAAACTTCCTTTTATCTCTAGTCATATGATGTGAACATCCACTATCAATAACCCATTCATCCTTATCTTCAATTTTAGCAGCAAGGGCCTTCTCTTCTAGTGCTAGATCATCTTTCTTGATAGACAAGAACGCCCATTCATTTCCATTTCCGGAACCACTAGCAGAGTCTTGTGTCGGTTCATCATCAGAATCAGTCATACCTTCCTCATTCGCAAAGTAACATGATTTATCTTTTTTTTTCCTATACTTGTAATACCCTAAAAATGGTCATCTAAACCATGGGCCCCTAATCTCAACAACATCACCAAGGTCCTAACCAAAGGCAATTAAATCAATCTTGAGCACATAATTAATTCTTTAATCATCAAATGTCACATTGAAAATCAATAACTCAATATTAATTAAATATTTATTTAATTAATTAAATCATTCCAAGAATATCATTTTGATCAATTATCCTATTTTAATTTATTAAATATCCTAGCATATTTAATTAATTAATAAATTTGCCATTAATCATAAAAAAGGAATTGATTTATCACAAAAGAGGAATTAATCACAAAGCAAGAGTTAAATTGAAAATAAAATAAAAGAATTGAATTGAGAGAAATCAAACTTGAGATATTCTTCTAAATTGAGATTAACTTGAAATTAGAAAAGCAATTAATTGAATTTAATTATTCTCTAAAATTAGAACTCAACTTTTAAGAAAAAGAAGTTTAGTTGCATTGAAAAGACACTTTTCTTGAATAAATCAAAGAATTACCTATTTTTATCATAAGTACATGGAATTAATTAAATCTTATTTCTAATGCAAACTCAAACTTCTTTTCTGAATGCATTTCAATTAAACTATAATTGGAATCTATCTCAAGGTTAACTAAATATGATTTCTCAATTATTTCAATTAATCCTAAATTGTGCTTTTTCTTGATCTCTTGTAATTCTCTATAAATTGAGCCTTCACCTCTCATTCAAAACACCCTAGAGATTTATTTTTATACACTTATTGCTCTTGATTCATTGAAGATTTTTGTGCTTGCTTTTTGAGATTATTGCATCTTAGTTTAGCTTTTTGCATATTTTCATGATTGCTTGAATCCATATTGCTTGAATCATTCATCCTTCGTCTTGGTGTAGTCTAGTCACTGGTATTGCTTATACAAATCTGAGAGCAATCTTATACTCGTATCTTTTAGAAGGCAATTAGTCGATTTATTATGGTTTTCATATTCATGCTTATATCTGTCTAACCATACATGTAATGACTTAATTGAAGTGTTGTGTCTTGCAGCTTACAGACTTATTCCACTTTTTCACACACACATCTCTGGTGCCCACTGTGGGGCTCGAGACTACTTTTTTTTGGCCTCCAAGACTAACTGTTTATTTTTTATTTTTTTCAAAATTTTGACTTTTTGGATTTTTTTTAGTACAATTTCTGCGTAATATCGTACAATATTTCCTATATTCCAGAATGACAAATTGTAGGTGTCGTACGATCTGGTATGGTTTATCGTATGACTAGGTGAGAATTGTCATACGATTCTGTATCATGTTGGGTTAAAAAGCAAGTTTCATTCTTCAGGTTTTCTTTTTAATTTTGATTACACTAATGCTGACCCTGGCTGGTTATCTATTTATCTGAAGAATTTTCATAGCCTAATTAGTTTTTGTAGAATGCTTGTCACACAAAGACAATATGACTACTAATTCGTTGTCTTTGCAGGTTACCTGCAGAGATTCAAGCAAACATTGTGTATTTATTAAATTCATTTATTTTAGGCACCTAACTTGCTATCTGGTTAAAGAACAAATCTGTATTTTGTGTTTTAAGAAAATTCTAAGAGGTAGGAGAGTATGCTCTTGTCTGTATAGACAATCATAAATCCAGACCCTTGAGGCATTTTCTTTAAGTTTGAGATTTGTATATCTTTAGTGGGCCTGCCCTCCCAAGGAGCTAATAACTCTATAGCCATTACGGCCAGTGAGAGGGGAATGACCCAAGTGGGAATGGCTAAACGCCAAGTACTCCAACCCACTATAAAATAAACATCATTTGATGAAAATCAAGTCAACGACAGTGCTCAGGAATAGCTCTCCTCTCTACCCTAGGGTATATTAAACCTTAGTTTTCAAGGCTAGGAGAACTCTTAATTGAGTTTATACCTAGACGCACCGAACAGATCCCTTACTAGTTCCAATTTTAAATTAGAAGATACCCGGTTCACCTCCGAAAGGGGGGTTAATCTTTGTGCAAGAGAGATAGTAACTCTCCCAAGATACTTATCATTTCATGCCCCCATTAGCATTTGGAGTCGGCTAATATGACGTTGAGAATCCATCACGTGAGACTCAACAGTCGTATTCAAATTAGCTATTGGGTGTGTACCTGAGTCTACAAGCAAAGATTTTCTTCTCTCACCAATTTTCGTAGGGTTTGCATGTTGTGATTGTAGTTATTATTCATATTACATGTTTTTTGTGTTTTCATCCCTAAAACTAAAACTGGAATACCAAAACTGGAGAAAACAAGAAACAACTCAGTGATCAAAAACTCTATCCTAGTCGAAACTCTGTCCAAAACTAGTCTATCCTAGTCGAAACTCTATCCAAAAACTAGTCTATCCTAGTCAAAACTCTGTCCAAAAAATAAGTCTATCCTAGTCAAAACTTTGTCTGTGTCAAAACTAGTCTATCCTAGTCAAAACTCTGTCCAAAACTAGTCTATCCTAGTCAAAATTCTGTCCAAAACTGGTCTATGCTAGTCAAAACTTTGTCCAAAACTGGTCTATCCTAGTCAAAACTCTATCTGTGTCACAAACTAGTATACCTTAGCTGTCAAAAATTCAGTCCATCCCTAAACTTCTCATCATCAGTCATCGATTAAAAACTCAATCCATCTCAAATTTGGTCATACTTAGTCATTGAAAACTCAGAATTTTGCCTCTATCCAGCAAACAGTCATACGAGTCTTCTAATTTATCATCTTGTTTCATATTCTATGTCATACGAAATTCCATCAATCCTAACAGTTTGTCATTTGAGACTTCATCCAGTTTCTTACGAGTCCTGATTGTCTGTCATCCGGTTTTAGAGATTGGTCATTTTATCCTAAATCCTATGTCGTACGATAAACCTTTGCATTGGTCAGTCTGTCGTTCCAAACATACCCATATGTCATATGGTACTAGGTAGCAACTCGTACGAAACACCATTGTCATTGTCCTAAAGCTAGCATATTGTCGTTTGGTCCTGTAAAACCTGTCGTAAGGATCTTTGATTTTGTCAGCCCAGAATAGTCAAACTTGCCCAAAATAGTCTACATCAAGCATTAAACTAGTTATCATCATCCTGAGCATAAATAGATCAAAACAGTGTACCTCTGCCATTTGTGTTGCACGATTTGTCAATCATCTTTCAGCTAGTTCAATCAACTACTTATCAAACTTAAGTTACTTAGATAACGTCTTATATAGGATAGATCATTCCTAAAACCAGACTGAGTCTTAGTCACTTCTGTTGAATCAACTTACATAAATGTCTTGTACAAGATAGATCTTTCCTAAAACTAGACTAAATATTAGTTGCTTCTCTTAAACAATACGTTAACTAAACAACTAGCTCTGAATTTGATCTTTACTTCTGCATCACAAACAACTTTAGGTCACACCAATCAATAAAAATGCCTATTTAAACCAGGAGCTCTCATAAGAAAGATGCCAAAGGCAAAGGGCAACCCTTTTCATATAAAGATAATGCATTTTATGAAGAGGACCCTCTTACTAATAAACCTTCATCATCAAAGATACCGGTTTATGATGAACATCTCCCACTATACCTAGAACAGAACAAAATGATGAAGACAACCTCAATATTCATGATAGTGACAATGATTCCTCATCAAGTGAATCTGAAGCCTCTGAACCACCAGAAAAAGATATTCATAGATGTCAAAAGGATAAAGATTTCTGAAAAATGATGAAGGTTATCATGGCTAGATAAAAAGAAGACTATTTTCTAGAGCTAGCAAAACAAGGCACCAAACTTCCTATTGGATATGACGTTCAGACTCTTGTTTCTAAAAAGTAAGAATCACCTATAATAATGGTACACAGACAATTACAAGCCTTGTGGGCTGAGATCACAGAAATGAAAAACAAGGATAAGTCCCCAAAACAATATTCTCTGTAGATAATATGCCCATTTCCATTTGACAAAAACCTATACATGCCTCCATTTCCTTCACGAGTTGAGATCCCAAAATTTGATAAATATGATGGTAACTCAGATCCCCAAGACCATATCAGAGAATTTTGTGCTTTATGTATGGAGTTCATGCAAGACCAAACGTATCTCATGCACCTTTTTCTGAGGAGTTTGGGAGAACAAGCTATGGAATGGTTCTCAAGTCTACCTAAGGGAATACAAACTTTTAAAGAACTAATCCAACTATTTTTACAACAATACTCCTATAACATTTGACATCCTGTTACTATGATCGAACTTTGCAATACCAAACAGAAAACATGGGAGGCTTTTCTCACTTTCCTCCAATGTTGGAGAAAGATGTTCTATAGGTATTCGCAACCTATTCCAGATTCTGAGAAAATGGATATATTCGTCACCAATCTGATCCCTGAATTGAAATATAGTATCCAAATGCAAGTGCACCCATCATTTAATAAAATGGTAAATAATGCTATCTGAATGGAAGATGTTCTTATAAAGAAAGGAGTTATCTCACCTTGGAAAGAAACACAACTAGGATCTAGCTCTAAAGAGAAGAACAAGTATTGGAAGTATGGCAAAGACAACAACAAGAACGTTGTTAATGACAGAGTGGTAGAAAGTATTAAAACCAAATCAAAACCCATGATATTCAACTTGGCTAGTGGCATAGAAGCACTCAAAGCAATTGAAACCGTAGCAGAAAATCCTCTGAAGAAGGTAAAAGAGTGGTTAAAAAAAAAACCATGGCTTTTGAAACCTAGACGCGAATTCACTCCTCTGGAAGAATCATACGAATCCACTTTCAAAACTCTATTGGCAAACAACCTGATAACGTGATTAGATAATTCTAGGCCATATGATATGGAAGTCAAACCAAAGTGGTGGAGAGAAAATGAGTACTGCGACTACCATTGAAATAAAGGTCATAACACAAATAACTGCATGAAGCTCAAGCATGAGATTCAAGATCTCATAGACGCTGGTAAAATTGTTGTCGGGAATCACTCAAAAAATGCTGATCTTAAAGCTTTTAAGGATCCTTTACCTATTTACAAACAAGGTGATTCCTCAAAAACAAAAGGAGGTGCCAAAGTAAATTACGCTTATACTAGCAATGACAACGTCATCAACATGATTGAGTCTTCTCAACTTGAATATTGCAATGTGATTATAATCAAGGACAAACAACATGAATCACAACATGCAAACGCTATGACCCATTCTAAAAAAAAAGTAACTCTCCAAGGAGCTAGTTCTTCAACTTTAGCTCAAACACCATAAAACCTACCAATCTCATCAAATAAACAAAAAGAATCAACATTTGATAAATTTAAACAACTAACTTCATCATCATCCTCCAGATATAGCATTGTTGACCAACTGAAGAGGACAAATTCTCAAATCTCCATATTTGAATTGCTTAAAATCTCTTTTGCTCATAAAGAGATCTTGGACAAGGCCTTGCTCACCACTAATGTTCCAAAAGATTTAGATATTTATCGGTTTCAGTCTATGGTGGGTCATCTGACTTCACCTCACTATCTGACCTTCTCTGAAGAAGATGACAACTCGCTAAATAATCCACATAACCAACCATTGCATATTGAAGCCATGATCCATAAACACAGAGTTAAATGTGTTTTGATAGATGGAGGTGTGGGGTTGAATATATGTACTTATAGTCTGCTTACACAACTAGGATTTTCTAAAAATGTCATTGATCCGTCCAAGAAAATAACAATTAAAGCCTATGATGAAGAAGAAAGGACCTCTAAAGGTCTGGTATCATTACTAATCAGGGTGGGACCTGTAGAAAGAGATGTCATTTTCCAAGTACTTGATCTTACTCTGTCATACAATATCTTACTGGGCAGGCCATGTATTCATGAAATGAAGGCAGTTCCATCTACATACCATCAATGCTTAAAATTTCCTTATAACGGAGTGGAAGTCAGTATTCCTGCTGATACAAATCTCCCCTGTAATGCATTGACAAAAGGTGTTGATAATAGGGAAGCCTCTACAAATGAAAGTCCAAAAGCTTTGATGAAGGACTTAGAAAAGAAATTGAAGATTACAAATACTGGCATGGATGGATACAAGATAGAACCAGTACTTTCATTAGTCTCTCTTCCTCCGTCACTGAAATAGTTGGGCAAACCATCAGAGGCAATGAGAACATAGACACTAACTCTGAATATCATATATGATGGTATTTTTGTATAATCTTCTACTTCCCTGGTAGATGAAATAGAAGAGGATGTTGTTCTTAAGTGGCTTTTCAAGGAAGATAGTCAAAATGAGGAAGTATGAGATTGTGGGAACCCAATATGGTCCCAGCTACAAAATGATCCAATGCATGGGATATTCAGGCACTGGTCCCCTAGGCAAACAACAAGAGGGTATTATTGAACCAATTCAACTGCAAACAAAATCTACAAATGATAAGGTTCGACTGGGGTACAATCCAAAAAAGACATTAGACCAAAAAAATGCTTCTAAGTGTAAATGAAAGAAAAGGATATCGCCTTCAACATCATAGGAAGTCGATGCTCAACAAACAAAAGAAGAGTGTGGAAAAGAACTAGAGGAACTACCAATCAAGAGAGAAGAAATAGTCAGTACTCAAGTTTTGATGGTATCAGCTACAAAAATGTAAGGAGTTGAAGTTCCAAAAGATATGAGAGATGAAGTAGAAAGAATCAAAGAATTGTTTGCACCCTTGAAAGTTCCAGTCACATACACTAGTAGGCAACATGTAGATGATTTAAAGACTGACTCAAATGAGTATGAATGGGGTTTAGACCACATCTCTGATACATCCATTACATAAACTCTAGAAGAGTCCGGTGATATCACAGATGACACTCAAGAGCTGATGCGCTTAAAGTTAGAAAAGGAGATATAGGAAATCAGACTAAAAAGACAACAAGACTATGAACAAGGGCTGAAAGAAGGAAGAATAACAATTTTTTTTTCATCTATTACATACTCCTCTAAAAAGACAGAATAAATTAGGTATGGGACTACACAAGAAGAATTGGAAGCTACAAAAGCAGAACTAGTCATTAGTCCAGAGGAAGCTGAATGGAGTAGACGATAGGGAGTCACATAACCATCAAGGTTATGTCAACAGGTATGTCACATACAAATAATAAATGAGCCAAATCTTAAAGGAACTTGCAGCATTAAAGATGTAGGTGTTGATACCATACATACATTCACTCAACCACTTGAAGAAGACTTAGAAACTTCATCCGATGACTCTGATGACTTTGATAATAGTCCTATTTATGAAAATATCTACTCAGCATCAAACTTTGAATCATCTAATGTAAATGATGAGAATCTATCTACTGATCTTGTTACTGTCGAACCACAATATGAAGTCTAGTCTGGCATAGAGAACGATGCTACAAGTAGGTCTATTGGCTTAGGTCAACTAAATATCAACATGTACTTTAATAATCATGTGCCGACTCTTCCTGGTCTTGAGACATTTACGGAAGGTAGTCTTCTAGAACTTGACTTTTCGATTCGTAGTTGTGATGACAATACCGTGAACTCCCTCGAACCTATCCACAATCTATCCTGGGTACATCCTAAATTAATTGACTATAGTCTACAAGACCAACCCATGAATGTACCTTCTTTTGCCAATGACTACATGCTAGCCTATTACCTCAACGTAGTTGAACCCATGTACTCTTCCACCAACGAACAGAGTGAGAACATGACTGAAACAGATATCAAGTATCTTAGTCGCAAAAATCAGAAAAATAAAAATAAAAGATCCGATGGCAAAAACCACATTGTGGCGATGTCAGAATCTAAAAAAGAGAAAATAAAGGATGTACCTAAGGGTGAAAACCTCTCTGAGGCACTTGAAGGTGAGATACTTGATATACTACCAAGTCGTTTCTAGGAGAGGTCTTCTATATTGATCGAGCCAACTCAGCTAGTGAATATTGGGAGTCAAGAGACACCACACATCATTCATGTAGCTCAATCACTATCAGTAGAAGAATTGAAAGATTTCACTCATCTCTTTTTCAGAAAAGAAGATCAATTTTGCATGGACGTACTCTGATATGCTAGGCCTCAATCCTAATCTTATCATGCACCATCTTTCTATCACACCAGGAGTTAAACCAGTCAAGCAAAAAATCCATAAGATGCACCCTCACGTGGCACTGCTAGTCAAGGTTGAGCTAGAAAAACTGCTAAAAGATAGATTTATCATAGCTATAGACTATGCGGAATGGATTTCAAACATAGTACCCGTGTCAAAGGCAGACAAATCTATTGGGGTTTGCACAGATTTCAGAGATCTCAACAAAGCTTGTCTGAAGGATGACTTTCCATTACCAAACATTGATATGATAGTCGATATGATTGTTGGGTATGATATGTACTTACTAATAGATAGATTCTCTGGCTATAATCAGATCAAATTACCTCATGGGGATCAAGAAAAGACAACTTTCACCTGTGCATGGGGAACCTTTTGCTGGAATGTCATGCCATTTGGGCTGAAGAATGCAGGAGCAACTTACCAAAGAGTGGTAACTACTAACTTTCATGATATGATGCATAAGAATATAGAAGATTATGTTGATGACACTTTAGTAAAGACTATGAAGAGATCCATGCATATTCAAGAGCTAGGCCCTATACTATATAGAATGGAAAAATTCATACTTTGACTAAATCCAAAAAAGTGTGCATTCAGAGTGACATCTGGTAAACTACTTGGCTACATAATTTTAAAGAAGGGAATCAAGGTTGATCCTAAGAAGGTCCAAGGTATAATGGAAATGCCACCTCCGAAGAACCTCAATAAAATGAGAAGTTTATAGGGATGTCTCCAATCAATCAGACACTTTATTTCTCAACTGGTAGAGAAAGCTCAACCTTTCACAAAAGTATTGAGGAAAGGAGTAATATACAACTGAGATCAGGAAAGTGAACAACACCTTCAACAGATCAAAGAGTACCTTTCCAATCCACCTATATTGATGCCACCAACTCAGGGTAAACCATTGATCTTATACATATCAGCTAGTGATTCATCATTAGGGGCACTTTTGGCGCAACAGGATGAAAATAAAAAAGAGAAAGCTATATATTACATCAGTAGAACCTTGGTGTCTTATGAAATGAACTACACTATAATAGAAAAAGCATTCTTGGCATTAGTCTTTGCATCACAAAAATTGAGACATTATATGTTGGCACATTCCATCAAACTAGTAGCTAAGATTGATCCGCTCAAGTATCTTCTCAACAAAGCAACATTCACTAGGAAGATTGGCTAAATGGGTCATTGTTCTTATAGAGTTTGATATTGAATATGTGGAATGCAAAGCAATCAAAGGACAGGTGATTGCACATCAACTTGTCAAGGCTCCACTTGAAGACACTCAACCGCTGCATATATAATTCCCAGATGAATCAATAATCCACCGTACTCAACAATCCTGGAAGATGTTCTTTGATGGGTCTCTCAATCAAAATGGTTCCGGTTCTGGAATACTTTTTATTACTCCTCAAAAGTATTCAATCTTGAAGGCTTATAAGATTATTTTCCCTTGTACAAACAACATTGCATAGTATGAAGCTTTGGTAAACGGGATCAAGCTGGCTATTGAATGGAAGGTTGTTGAATTACACATCTATGGAGATTCTAAGGTAATCATCAATCAAATAAATGATACATATCAGACTCAAGATGAGAAATTGATGCCTTATAAGACAATGGTTGATGATCTCAAGAAGTATTTTACTTTTGTATCATTCTAGTAGATTCCCAGATCAATAAATAGAGCATCAGATGCTATGGCCACCTTGGCATCTATACCAGAATTACAAGAGTCAAATTTTAGCTTTGAATTCCTAGTGGAAGAGTTACATTACCCTGCCTATGATTCTCTTGAGTCCCAAATAGTCTATTCTATTATTGGACACGACTCATCTCGCTACAGCCTTATTTACTCTTATCTGTGAGACCAAATTATCCTAGAAAATCTTACCCATAATGAGTAAAGGAACCTAACCTGAAATGCTTCATGGTACGTCATCTTTGCTAATGATTTGTTTAGGTGAGGTTTGGATGGTACATTACTTAGGTGTCTAGAAACTGAAGAGTCTAAACTTGCATTATCAAAAGTCCATGAAGGTATTTGTGGATCTCATTCGAGTGGTCCTACTTTAGCTCAAAAACTACTAAGGGCTAGCTACTATTGGCCAGACATGGAGAAGGACGCTATAAAGTTTTCTAAAACTTGTGAGAAGTGTGAGCTACATGGAAATCTCATACATGCTCCAGCAAGGGATCTCATACCCTTCATTACACATTGGGCTTTTCAGCAATGGGCCTTTGATCTCATTGGTCAGATATATCCTACATCATCCAATGAACACAAGTTTATCATAACTACCACTGAGTACTTCACTAAGTTGGTAGAAGCGGTTCCAGTCATCAAAGCAACTGATAAACAAGTAGCTCTGTTCATCCTATACCATATCATCTGTAGGTATGGGATACCTTCATCCATCATGACAGGCAATGGAAGACAATTCAAGAATAAAGATTTAGACAAGCTCTATGAGAAATTCAAAATTAAACAACACTAGTCATCCGTATATTACCCTCAAGGTAATGGACAAGCTGAGGCATCTAACAAAAACCTGCTGACTATCTTAAATAGAACAGTGAACAAATCTGGGAGGGATTGGCATCTGTAGCTCAATCCTGCATTATGGGCTTACAGAACAAGTATCAGAACACCTACTAGGGCTACACCTTTTTCTGTGGTGTATGGGTCTGAAGCAATATTACCTATTGAAGTGGAAATACCATCTCTGAGAGTTTCTTTGCAAGGTTTTGTTACTGATGAAGACTACAAAATAGCTAGATTGCAAGAGCTCGAATTGCTAGATAAACATTGGCAAGTGGCATTTGATCATCTAAGAGTGTATCAAAAGAGAATGTCCAGGGGATATAACAAGAAGGTTTGACAATGAGAATTTCAGGTTGGTGACCTATTCCTGAGAGAAAATCCTAAAAATCAACAATTTCAAGATAACAAAGGGAAGTTTGAACCCAACTGGTTGGGTCCCTACATCGTTACTGCAGTCTTTGGCTCTGGCGTCTATCAGCTCTCAACATCAGAAGGAGAATAGCTCTATAAACTGATTAAAACTATCCATTTGAAGAAATTATTTACTTAGAATTCTCTACTCCAGCAACCTGTACAACTGAAAAATGTCCTGAAAGAAAGAAAAAAAGAAAAAAAAAAAAGAAAAAGTGAGAAAATGCCCTGGTGAAAACCTGGTAAATAGGCACGTTGGTAAAAAAAAACGAATCTCTTCCAAGTAGGTGAAAACCTGGCAAACAGGCACCTCTTGTACTCAAGCGCTCCATCTATCAATGCAACGTTGGCATTTCCCGCTTTCATGCATCTTTGCTTTCGCTTGTACATATATTTCAGTCACTTTTGTGACATCCCGGTTTGTTATAACCCTCATGGCTTGAAACTGATTAATGTCCTAGTCTTAGGTTAATCGACAAAGCACATTACATGTCCTAAGTAGTATCAACCAAGTCAGCTTTATGTTAGTGAAACCTAGTCGTCCACTTCGAGCTAGTCACCTGTCTCCTGACTACTGAAGAGTTTTATCATTGAGTAAACAAGCAAACAACGTTACTGAAAACAACCACTAAACAATTTGAGCTATGAATGGAAATTTTCTTTGTGTGTTGTCTTTTATATTGGTTTTCAATTATTATCCCTCTCAATAACTCGAGGAAGTCTATCTCAACTAAGAGGAGAAAGGATTGGGGGCATAATATTTTATTTGTTTTCTACTTGTAGGAATGATTCTGATGATCTGGACACATCTAATAAGTTGGGTGTCTATGATAAGAGCCTTCACATCAAGGTGAAATCACCACAATACCTCAATTCCACTTATTTGTATGCTACAGGGAGGTTCACATCATTTCTTTGTCTGTTTGATGGAATTTCTTTATGATGCAAGATAGGTCCCTGCAAAATCTGTCCAAAGATATGAATGAAAAAGGGTCATTGCGGACAAGATAATTAATATTGCACATGAAAAGAAAGGAACTCTAATTTGCCTACTATGTTTGTTAACACTCAGTGATGAAACTTAAGCATTTCAAATCTAGTGACTAGATTTAGGTTGCATCTCATTTTGCATTTCATTTTACATTTTGTGAATTTAGAGTGATTTTGGTATGATAACAATGATCTCTTTATCTTCTGAATGAGAGTTGGAAGCATCATCATTTCTTAGCTAAGTTGTCTCTTTTTCATCATTTCTCTGATCGAGTACTTGTGTATTGAGATGTTAGCTGCATACATAAGCATTTTATATAGATTCATACATTTAATTATCACTCATTTTCATTCATATTACTGCATAGAAAAATAAAAATTTGCACTACTCATTACTCATTTTCATTCATTTTATTTGCATATGAAAAGAAAAGAAAAAAAACATCCGTATTCATTTGCATTACATCCATTCTGAAAAGATATGCATACATATAGAAAAAAGCATAGAAAGACATCTCATAAATCGATCGACACAAGTACAATGAAGTGAAATCAAGATCTCGTATATATAATGATAAAGTCTCAGGGTACAAAATAATGTCAACAGACATATACAAACTCCCATCGAAGCAAGAATCATAAGGGCTACAAAAAAATCTAAGAGCTACACATAAAAATCTATCTCTCTACCTCTCCCTCATCACCAGGTGGTGGAGGAGGTGGAGCCTGCTAACCCAGATCCTGCCTAGGTGCCTGAGCTCCCTCTGATTGAGCCATATACTGAGAATAAGGTACAACATACTGCGCTTATGGAACTACTATGTTGTAAGCCACAACATAATAGGTTGCCCAACTGGTTTGATGGAGAACCTCCTACTGCAAAGCATCTCACTCTACCCTCATCTTTGTGACCTGATGATCACGCTCTTCTCTGAGCTCAGCTAACTGATGATCTCTCTCTTCTCTAAGCTCTGCTAGTTGTCAGTCTCGCTCCGCCTGCTGAGTCTATGCCACTGTCAGTTGTGACTATTAAACTGCTAGGCATTATCTCACCGACCGCATTATGTCGGCCCCTTGATCCCTCACAAGCTCTTCGGCTTCATCTCCGCCTCCATCACCTCATCCATCTCTGCCTCCGACTCCTCCCTGCTCATCTCTCCTCTATCTGACTTGTCTCGAAGCTACTCTTTCCTCCTCTCCACCACCCTACATCACCCTAGCTCTACTAAGTCTCACCCCAACAGTCCCTAGGGATCCACCCTCTCCTCTCTATTGTTGCCTACCATCAACTAGCACCCTGCTGCTGCTAGTGCCAGGATCGCCACCTGTCTGCCTAGGAGCCTCGACTCTTAGTACCTTCCTTTGTCCTTGTCCCTGTGCCTGCGTGATGGCATCATCCTCAACCTCCTCTATTAGAGGTGCCTGCTCTACTGGAGGATCAGTAAATCTTAGGAAAGGGTGTTGCTGAAATGAATCCTTATACTGGGGCAATACCCCCGTATCTGCAATATCATCCAGGTAATCCCATCTAAGCCATTGTAACCTAGTCAACTCCTGTATGCCTAAGGCGTATGATATCCTAGGCACCCATCCCCGCCTCTCCTCATCTGCATAATGAGCATATGCAGTAAAATCCTATGAGATCCCTTGAGGTCTACCGTACTACCTCATCACTTGAGTAACAACAAACCGTTCAACAACTGTCTATGATCTTCCTATGAGAGGTTGCATCATAAATAGATCTCTGCGAACAACTCTCCAATCATCCCAAGGCTCCAGACCTCTTTATGGTCTCCATATCACGACTATCAAGTCGTCCAACTGCCATCTCCAATAATCTATCTTGCCCAGATGGGGTTGCATAATATATCCAGAATAGCAGTAAACAATAGGTTGCTGTGGATCTCTAGCATCATCCACAATCGGTCTACAAATTGGGAGATTCTCTCAAGCCCATATCTGTAGTATCAAAACTCTTGCAACCATATTCTTCCCATCCCTATATACAATCTCATGCATCTTGCGATACACGTGTGCCAATATACATGAACCCCAGCCTAACCTCTGGGGCTGCTCCACAAGTGTCTCCAACATCCTGCCCCATCCACATAAAAACCCCTGTTGTCCCCTATCCGGCATAAGAAATCAGCCGATGAAACCTGCCAAGATGCAAGCTAATGGAAAGTTTTCACTGTACCTGGTCATCATCATATCCCAACTAATGGAACATGTCAGAATGTCTGCATCGTGAAATACCTGTCTCACAGCTAGTAGCCCTAGACGTAGTGCTGCATCATAATCTACCTTACCCCCAGCAAAAGGGATACAAAGAATCATGTATACATCCTCAGGAGTGATCGTCATCTCCCCATCTAGTAAATGAAACTTATTATGCTCTGAATGGAACCTCTCAACTAATGTAGTGAGCATACCGTGATTCACACAGATATCATGCAACTCGAGAAGATGAGTCAATCTGCAGAAATCTATATGAGCCCAGTCAATATCAGATAACTGATGAGCTAATGTTATAGTCGGTGGATATACACATCTAAAAAACACATGGGGCAATCAAACCTACAAAAATAAAACAACAACGCATCAGAAAACATTTCAAATTAGCCTATAAGAGAAGCAAAACATCATGCAAAATCAAAATTTCAAGTTTGCACCTTCAAAAAGGCTTACTGTTTTTCAAATGACAAAACATCACAGAGGCAGTAACTCGTACGAGTCAGGAATTGGTGTAGTATGACAAAATAGTCTGATATGACACAGGACTAGCCCTAGAATGACAAAATGGGCTCTTTTGAAGGTATTCATACAACAGAAGGGTAGTTGCAATACAAAAAAAATAATGACCTTAAATGATAAAACAAACTTAATCAGTTTGTCGTATGAGACAGGATCTTGTCTCGCACGAAAAAATGATAATGCCCAACTTCTACATGCCAAAAAATTGAAAAATTCAACAAAAAAATTCAAAATTGAAATGATTAACAGGCTTAAGATCGATCACTTACCGCTACCTCATAGTTTTGAGGTTGATTATGTTGTCTATGGCACTCAAATCGATGCACTTGAGTGGTAACCACCATTTTTATTCAAAGAAGGATTTTTTAATTTTCAAACTTGGAGGGTTAAAATGAATTGAAAATGACACTTTTACCCCATATATAGCCAAAACCCTAATTTTTCAACTTGCTTCGATGGACATGAAAATTGTACCCTTAGCTAATTTGCCCATCCTGATTCCATTTTTGGGATTGAAATCGAAATTCGAGATCATTTTGCTAGTCAATTTCCAAAATTTGAACCACTTAGCACTTTCATCAAAAACTCAATTCTTTCTTCAAATTGCGCTCAATTTCTTATGAATCAAATGCTGAATCTCTTTTTTATTCTATAAATCAATTTTGCGCTCAATTTCTCTTATCAATCAATGCCAAATTTTCAAAAATTCCTCTGAATTATTTGTGCTCAAATAAATTATCATCGCCAACAATTTCCTATAATCATCGTGTACCCTTGCTATCTTTCTATTTCGCTCCTAAGGGGGCATACTAATGACCTTATGACCTCACATCTTCGAAGTCAAGAAAATTTTAAAATCTTCATCAAAAGTTGAGCAAAAATATTTTCAACTAAATAAAATCAAACAAATTCTTATTGCTAAGGGGCATCTCAGTTTCACCGCTTCATATCAAGTTGAGATCTCTCAATCATCTGAATCGAATCAATCGCTAGGGGCATATCAGTTTCATCACTTCAAATCAAATTGATATTTGTCTTCATATGAATCAATCTCTTAACGTTAATCAGTTGCATCACTTTACATGAAGCTGATTATTCATTTAAACTCAATAAAATGTTTAAAGAGTATCTTTGATCACACGCTTAATCTAAGCAGGTGTTTAGTTTCATCGCATCAAATCAAGCTGGACAGTTTAACTTTGCTCATCCTATCTTGATCCATCAAGTTCAATATCGATTTTATCCTCGCTCACTATGTCTAGTTCAATCAAGCTCTAGATTAGTAAGATCTGCTTCTTGATCAATCAAGTTCAAGTTCGGTATCTTCGCTCTCTATCATTCCTAGTTCAATCAAGTTCGGGATCGGTATCGCTTTAATCAACTATGTTTAGCTTCATCGCTTCAAATCAAGCTAAACACCTTGCTTTTCATCTGGTTCATGATCAATCAAGTTCAAAATTGGTATCTCCTAGACATAAACTATTCTTTGAACCAACACGCTGCTCGCACATTAATTCAAAGAGGAGCAAATGTAAACCCTAAAAATGGTCATCTAAACCATGGCCCCTAATCTCGACAACATCACCAAGGCCCTAACCAAAGGCAATTAAATCAATCTTGAGAACATAATTAATTCTTTAATCATCAAATGTCACATGGCAAATCAATAACTCAATATTAATTAAATATTTATTTAATTAATTAAATCGTTCCAAGAATATCATTTTGATCAATTATCCTATTTTAATTTATTAAATATCCTAACATATTTAATTAATTAATAAATTTGCCATTAATCCTAAAAAAGGAATTGATTTATCACAAAAGAGGAATTAATCACAAGGTAAGAGTTAAATTGAAAATAAAATAAAAGAATTGAATTGAGAAAAATCAAACTTGAGATATTCTTCTAAATTGAGATTAACTTGAAATCATAAAAGCAATTAATTGAATTTAATTATTATCTAAAATTAGAACTCAAAGATTTTGAGAAAAAGAAGTCCAGTTGCATTGAAAAGACTCTTTTCTTGAATAAATCAAAGAATTACCTATTTTTATCATAAATGCATGGAATTAATTAAATTTTATTTCTATTTCAAACTCAAACTTCTTTTCTGAATGCATTTCAATTAAACTATAATTGGAATCTATCTCAAGGTTAACTAAATCCGATTTCTCAATTATGTCAATTAATCATAAATTGTGCTTTGTCTTGATCTCTCTTGTAATTCTCTATAAATTGAGCCTTCAGCTCTCATTCAAAACACCCTGGAGATTTATTATTATACACTTTTTGCTTTGGAGTCATTGAAGATTTTTGTGCTTTCTTTTTGAGATTATTGCATCTTAGTTTAGCTTTTTGCATATTTTCATGATTGCTTGAATCATTCATCCATCTTGCATCCATTTATCTTAATCTCATGCTCATATAGATTAAATCCTTCGTCTTGTTGTAGTCTAGTCACTAGTATTGCTTATACAAATCTGAGAGCAATCTTATACTCACATCTTTTAGATGGCAATTAGTCGATTTGTTATGGTGTTCATTTTCATGCTTATATCTGTCTAACCATACATGTAATGACTTAATTGAAGCGTTATGTCTTGCAGCTCACAGACTTATTCTAGTTTTTCACACACACGATACTTATGCTTGTTCTGATATCCAGGGTTAGGCTTAAAAGATCTTCTAGCTCTTTCTTTAAATCTTGAATTCTTTTTAGGACATCTAGATGCAAAATGACCTATCTTATTACATACAAAACATTTAAAAGGTGATTTTCCTTCATACTTACTTCCTACCGGTCCTTTAGGTACTCTTCTAGTAAATAGGGCTTCAAGTTGCTCAAATTATTCTTCCCTTTTCATATCATCCAATTCCTTTTCATACAAAGCTTTCCACTCTTTCTTTCCGGTTGATGATGTAAATGCATGAAAAGTAGGTTCAGACTTCACAGCTCCAGAAGGTCCAAATTCTTCAAGCTCAAAAGAAGATAATTTCCCAACGAAGGTGTCTCTATTGACAGAAGTATTAGCCATTGTTCTCAATTCATTAATTGCAATAGCCTTCATCTTATAAGTTGGTGGTAAAGCTCTTAGAACTTTACAAACTATTTCATCTTCAATCAGAGTTCCACAACAACATTGAATTCCCATGACAATTTCATTTACTCTTTCCATGAATGCAATAATCCTTTCATCTTCTTCCATCTTCAAATTTTCATATCTCACTCGGTAAACATAAAGTTTAGCAATCTTAGTAGTAGGTTCACCTTCATTAAGAGTCCCCAACTTGTCCCATATAGCCTTTGCTGATGATTTATTAGTCAATCCCATTATTTGTTGATCAGATTGTGCACACAAGAGGGCTTCCCTAGCTCTACAATCATTCTCAAGCTCCTTATCCAAGTTTCTCAAAGGAGGATTGTCAGATGCCGGATTGAAAGGAGTAACTCCATTCTCTGTGATTTCCTAAATTTCCTTATCAAGACATCTCAGATGAGTCTCCATCTGAATATTCCATACTATAATTTTTCCATCAAGCCTAGGAATATCTCTTTGAAAGATACCAGTAGATAAACTAGATGAACTTTAACTGTTAGTCACCATAGGAGCTTCTTCAAGAATTTAAGCTTTTGTAGAGAGGAATAGAGCTCTAATACCAATTGTTAGATAGTTCAAATAACCGAAAGACAATTGAGAGTGGGGGGGTGAATTAGTTGTCACCAGATTACCAGAACCTTAAGCAATTAAAACTTTAATACAGGAACACATAAGATCAATACCAGAATGCATAAACCAATTACCAAAATATAAGATATACTAATTAAGCACAAGCACAAATTAGAGAATAAATACCATCCACATGACACCAAGATTTGTACATGGAAAAACCAGCAAAGGAAAAAACCACAGTGGGAAGCCTACCCACAGTCAGATAATATTTCTGTAGTAAGCATGTGAATACAAATTGAGGGGCCTGCATTTTCAGGAAGGCCAACAGCCTAGAGAATACTTCTCATTACAAAAGGAGTCTCACTAACTACATAGAAATACAAACTATAATCCAGAAGAAAGAATGAACTGCAATGATAGCATCTCCTATGCCTGAATATAGTTATGGTTAAGCTCAATACTGGAGGACTTAATCCTCTTAAATAAACCCAAGTTGATCACCAATGATTGACCAAATCCTCTACATGAATGATTATTACATTATTTTCTCCTATATGGCCTTTTCTTATCCCTCATATTCCATACATCCTCATATGATCTACAATGAGATCCTACATCATATATATACAAACCCTCGACCATAAACAATTAGGTCGGCCACCAGACAATAAAGAAATTACATAATTACAAAACATGTCATCCTGAGACCAAACAAATAATATCCAACCCATAAGACATCCCAGACACACATCGATAAGTCCAAACAACACATTACATTAAGATGGTCCAAAACCTAGATAGACCCGGATCCAATTTAGGTCCACACATGCTAAGGCAATGATCCTAATCAGCCAACTCTCGAACACTATCACCATCAGAATCTTGAATCCTTACTAGAATCCGCACCAACACCACTTATGCATAACATCAAAAATATTCAACAAAGCTTTGCCGATGAAACCCTCACCGGACAACAAAGCAAGCTTACCAACATATAAGATAGCATTCGATCACCAAATTAAAACCAACTGACTCGACATGAATTTGAGTAGCATGAATATAATATCTAAGCCAATTTCAAAAACCAAATCATACTGGAGTATACCAGATCATCATGATATAATCTAACTAGAAACCAAGCAACCTACCAGGACCACAAGGATACTGGTAAAGCAGCCAAAATAGCTAGTGTTGACATCAATGACAAAACATCAATGCAACACACAATCAATTCCTCCAAATGGCTAACATAATGTCAGTGCAAAACTGAAGAAAACCCTAACTACCACATAGAACTATAGTTTTCAACTTCTATTCACCTCAGAACGTGAAAGCATGAATCTTATTTGACTTTGTCTAACATGGGGAGAATAACATTTTGGATTTTTTTCTATAACTTTGATCATCAAGGGAGGAGTTTAAAATGGTGCAAATTATCTCTATTAAATCAAGTGCTTCAGCTTTGATTTTTCCGCCTTTTAACATTTTAAAACCCTTTTGAATCATCTAAATAAGATTTTGGATCCAATATAAGCCTATTTTTTAAATCATGAAATGAAAACTAGTAACATTTTTGTGACCTCTTAAGGGTGTTTTCTTGTTGAACATGAAGGGCTAGTTTTTAACACAATGTACCACTGAGATGGGGGTGAATCAATGGTTCCTCAATATCTTTTCTCTTTAAACCAAGCTTTGAGTACCGATTAACAATCTAAACACTAAGAAATCAAACAGGTAAGATATGAGAGGATATCAAAAGAGGAAAATACACATATGCATAACCCACAACACCATATGTACGAGGAAAACCCAATATGGGAAAAACCTCAGTGAGAAATGTTGTTGGAGTCTACTGCTCCAATCTAGCCTCGCAATGAAACAACATATTACAAATGATTTAGGGCACCAACCCCTACTGATTTCAAGGCACTAACCCAAGGAGCACCAACCCTTGCACAAAACACCAATTTGGTGTAATACAATGAAATATAGTTTTAATGCAATGATAGCACCTAGTTCCAAATGAGTTCTGCAACACCTGATCAACTGATGTCTATTGATTATCACCTTCCTCTGTTTCACCAGTCCTTCTTCTACCGGTAATCAGATTGTTCTCTCTATTCTCTTACCGGTTTCTCTCCGTCTTTCTTCTCTTTCACAAAACCTTGCCCTACACAATATCACACTTTGATGCTTTCTTAACCATACAATCTCTACCGATATGCTTGACTGTTAAGATTACAACTATTTATCGGTTACTCTGTTTCTGCCGATTAGAACCTCTTACCGGTTCAGTTTGCTAACTCCACACTCTAACTCTCTATGAAAGAACTCTTAAGAAGAAAGTCTATCTTCTTTCTCAAGCTCTCTTCTTACTCGAAAGTCACATCTAGAATCAACATCTTTAGTCTTGAGTTCACATATTTATATGTGAGGGTTCTCGCCAAAAACAACATTCGAACGGTGGTGTGCTAGGGTTTTCCTCTACCAACTCAATCTGTATCAAATCTGATTGGATCTCCTTTTTTGGAAGGATGATCTACAGCGTATCAAACAACACTACCATATCTTTGCCTTCCAATGCACGTTATCTATTTTTAGATGTCTGCAACATGCTTTTTGATGTTGTTCTATCAATCACCTTTAATGGTTTGGCTATTTCCTTCAGCCAACAAGTACAAGGATCAGATCATTTTGCAAGGTCGGTTCAATCACCTTGTCACTCTATCTCCCTCGAGCCGCAACATCCTACCATCATCCCATGATTTGGAGGTTCTTTGTTAATGTTGACCTTCTTATCAACTATCACGTCGATGAACCCTTCACCGACCTTTGCGTGCTCGCCACCTAGTGTCCACCTATCATGCTTGTTGACATCCACTTATACTTAGACTATAAAGTCAATTTGACATCCTTCACTGACCAAGACTCACTATCAGTTCAACACACCTTACTAGTATAACCTAGCTTCACTAGTGGACCTTCATACCTATTGACCTCTTCTCTAATAGTGGATCAACTTGGCCTTCCATCAAACATGCTGGTCCATCCACTGAATCCATTTACCAATTGCATTATACTTCTCTTTGTTTATTGATGATCACATCCCTCTGTTCCTCTTTTCTTGCTTGTTGGTGGTCCTACTTTATTGGTAGATGTTGCACTTCATGTGTACTGGTAACATACCTTTTTTGTCTACTTGCACACTCTATCCTTCATACCGGTTGACATCATTACTTACTTCACCCATACCGGTCACCACTACTTACTCACCAGTTACCATTCGATACCGGTTGACATCAATGACAATATAATGCCAACAATTTCCCCCTTTGGCATTAATATCAACATACTTTGTTCCTTCATCCAACAACATCTAATTCATTCTCCACTAGTTATACAGTGTATTCTCCCCCTTTACCACAATCCGCTCAAATAGTAGCATATAAGAATCAAATATGGTTGTACTATGAGTGCTACCAATCATGCAATTCTCTTGGGTATTCCTACAACAATTTCCTTCTTTAGCAGTTTGATCTTCTAGTACACCCAAAAGTTCAAGCATGCCAATACTACATCATAAACGCTTGATCTCCCCTTGTGTCTAGCATACGGTCCAAGAGATAGGGGATTTTACAATGAACTCCCCCTTAACCATAGATCTCTTTCCAAACTTAAGTGCATGAGGTAGGTGACACAACTCCCAACTTGTGCCTTAAGTACTCAAAAGTGCTTACCAGTATTGGTTTGGTGAAGATGTCTGCCACTTGTTCTCCTATAGGGACATATTCCATCATGACTTCTAGTCCTTCAACGTTCTCTTTGAGAAAATGATATTTCATGGCTATATGCTTTGTCCTTGAATGCATCAGCGAGTTCTTTGATATGTTGATGGCACTTGAATTGTCACACCAGATGGGAATAGGATCAGAAATATCCACCTATATGTCTTTGAGGGTCTACTTCATCCAAAGAACCTCAGAGAAATAGTGGTAACAATAATGTACTCTACTTCAGCAATGGATAGGGAGATTGAATCTTGCTTCTTTCTATGCCATGAGACCAATCGGTCATCTAGGAAGAGTGCACCACCACTTGTGCTCTTTCGATCATCAATACAACCTGCCCAATCAGCATCAGTATATGCTTCCAAGATGAATTCCCCTTTTTTAGGGTACCATAATCCATTATTGAGTGTCCCTTGTAGGTACCTAAAAATTATGTTGACTGCATTCATATGTGACTGCTTGAAATCTAGCAACCATACACACTGCATGCACTATATCTGGTCTAGAAGTAGTAGGATACAATAAACTACCTATCATGGATCTATACAAGGTATGATCCACTACCAGTGACTCCTCATTCTTTCTTAGTTTCATTTTGGTCACCATGGGGGTACTCACCGATTTGCAGTCCTCCATTTGAAACTTCCTTAGCATGTCCTTTGCATACTTGGTTTGTGAGATGAATATTCCCTTATCTAGCTGTGATATCTGCAAACCAAGAAAGTGATGAATACTAAGAGGGGGGGGTGAATTAGTATACCAAAAAATACTAAACTCAAACACTTTATCAGTCTAGCAGTAAACCGGTATAATAGTTTAGCTAACAAACTAGTTAACACAAATGCAAACGAAGTAGCAAGTAAGGCATTCACCCACAGAAGAACAATCAACATAACACAAGAGATTTTGACGTGGAAACCCAAATAGGAAAAACCACGTTGAGATGAAACTCACAAGTAACTATCTGCAGAATAGTAATGAGACCAGTTAAGGTCAAACCGGTTAAGGTCATACAATGTTCTAACTTGTCAAAGATGTGAGTAATCAACAAGTGAATGATCTAGAAAATACCACAGTCTACTTGGTTAGATCCATGATAGCTCATTGCTAATGCATTTCAGCATTACTTCAGTCTTCAGTAAATCCACACTCTGTTACAGCACATAGACCTGATCTTCTCTATTAAGATCACACATACAAGAATTCATCAACCACCAAAACCCCTAACAGCTACACACACATACTAAAACCCTAGACATGATGTCCTTAAAAGGAATCTGATTTCATGCCGGTCCAATAGGATTACATTGCAAGTTCCTAGAGTAATTGTATCTAGACACATTTGGTAACACGGCACAAAATCACCATCAAAGTGTCGGTGGATGGTAACTCATCACAAAAATATACCGGTTGGTAACTCATCATAGAGTATTACCCGTTTATACAAATTTACCAATTACTGGTTGGTAACTCATCATAGAGTATTATTGGTTTATACAACTTTACCGATTATCTATTGGTAACTCAGAGTAATACCAGTTTTAAATATTAAACAAATTACCGGTTCACAAAAGTGAAGATTGGGAAAATGATAACTGCCGCTTCTAGTTCCTTTGCTTCATTCCGCTTGAGATCCTCAAACCGCTTGAGGTCCTCATGCCGCTTGGGATCGGTAAACACTTTCTACAAGACACTGATAGTCTAAAGATTATAACATAATACCAGTTTGAAACAAATACCAGTTGAGCATAACTCATACATACAAAAAGTGATCTCATAGCAAATGTGTGTCCATCAATGACAATCACAACATAATCATCAAAAATGCCAACAATCTCCCCCTTTGGCATTGATGGCAACACTTCAAAAAAAATTTGACATCTAAGTGTTTTACAAAAAAAATATGCCATAATAAAAAATACTCCCCCTAAGCATATACACTATCCCTTTGTAGAAAATACAATGTATACTACTTCCTTATAGAGATAAACATGAGTATACATAGCATGCATCAAAATTTTAAATATACCAGAATACTTCTCCCCCTTTGCCAACTATGACAAAATACATCTGAATAACCTCTGTTTCTATTAGCTGAATAAATGTTTATGACAATAAAGAGTGAAATTTGTCAAAAATAGATTTTAAGTCCTGCATAAATTGCTTCATGGATAAGGACCATGACTCAAGTAATGAGGTAGAAACCTCACTCTACGTTTGCATCTGGGATACCTGTTCCTCCATGGCGTCCAAGGTACTCATCTCTTGAGTAACTGTCAAGGCATCCAAATTGAGATAGCACTTCTGAAGTATTTGTAGTCTGGGTAGTAGAACCAGTTGTAGTTCCTACAAATCCCTAGTCCAGTTGCTGATCTCCAAATCAATTCTTAAAGCCTGAAGTTGAAACCGGTGAACGGTTTGCCCATAAGTGGTAAAGGAATCATATGGGGTCTTGAAGGTGCTTATGAATATATGCAAATCAGTTTGTAGTTTGTCTTTTTGGGTAAGCACATCATCACAGAATAGATGGCGTTGACATATCTTACTGAGCAGTAATTTTCCCTCATCCATTGCATCTCTGATGTTCTTCCGTGCCTTTTGCAGATCGGACCGGAGCTCATGTAACGTTTTCACCAAGGCAATGTTAAAAGCCTTTTGATACTCCTTCTTGGCATGTGTTTCAGCAACCTCTTCCAGGCTTTGTACCTGGTCCTGTACAACTGTGCATAAGAGTTTTAGTTGGGCCAGAGAGGAATTGGTACTAGGGAGGTTGGTACCGAGTATCAAACCCGTAAGAGTGTCCACCGCAACTTGGATCACGTCTTGCTCCTTCTTCCTCCTTATCACCTCTAGGGGTTCTTGAGCAAGCTTAATGCTTTGTAGTAGCTCCGATTTGTTAGTAGATTGGAGGTCAATGGGACTGGTAATGTCAGCCGGTTTGGTTTGACTACTAGTTGCCTTTGGAGTCTCTACTTGAGTGCTTTGTGTCGCTTCCTCCTTCTCTTTCTCTCTTAGCTTGTCTTCTTCAGCCTTCTTTTTCTCCTCTTCCTCTGTTTTTCTTTTCTCTTCTTCTTCTTTGCGCTTCTCTTCGTCCTCATCCTTCTTCTTCTTCTTCTCCTCCTCTTATTTTCTCTTCTCCTCTTCCTTTCTCTTCTCTTCTTCCTGCTTCCTCTTCTCCTCTTCCTTTCTCTTCTCCTCTTCTTGCTTCCTCTTCTCCTCTTCCTTTCTCTTTTCCTTTGCCTATTTATTTTCTTCTTCCTTCTCTGCTTTGTTCTTCTCCTTTTCTTCCTCTTGTCTCTTTTCTTCTTCCTTTTGTTTCTTTTTCACTTCCTTCTCTTGTCTCTTATTTTCCTCTTCTTTCCTCCTGTCCTCTTCCTGTTTCCTCTTTTCTTCTTCTTTTCTCTTTGCCTCTTCATCTGCCCGTTTCTTCTTTTCTTCTTCCTGTTGCTTCTTCTCTTCCTCTGCCTATTTTTCTTGTCCTACCACTTCAGTTGGTATACCTGGAGTAACATCTTCACCGTTCAAGGCATCAACATCAATAGGTTCCATTTGATCAGTGACCGGAACTCCTTCACTGTCATACGCTTCATTCGGTTGACTGATTTCCAGTTCTTTCTCAGCTTTCCGGTTGGCTTCTGCCACTTGGTGCAACTTTAGAGCAGATTGAGCAAGGGAGTGGGCATCTTTTACCACTTCAAGGACTTTTCCTTCTATCAACAAGAGTCTCCTTCTTCTCATGAAGAAGAGGCCCTTATATCTTTCCACCACTTCATAAATTTCAGTTTTAGGAACATCAGGAAAGTATTGTGCAAATACTTCCTCTCTTATTTCCTATTCCTTCTCTATGGCAATGCGCCACTTGTTATCTAAAGAATTATATAAAGAATCAAGTGTCTCAAATTTAATTTCTGATGGCCACTGGTCATTAATACATAAATAATTAATGACTTCCTATTCAACTTCTTCCTTTTCATCATTATTAAAATCATCAAAGCACTCTTTCAAATCACCAAGCACTTTTCTTCTAATATTCTTAATAGTTCTTTGACAATGTGTCAAATGTTTGTAGGAGGAAATATCAATATTTATCGATGCAGATGTTGCCGGTTCATTCTTTGTCTTTTTCCTTGTTTGCCTAGTCTTCTTAGGCTGTTCTTCAGACACAATGTCCTCTGAGTCTGGTGTGGTGTCTTTTGTCTTCCGCTTCCTCTCAAAGACTTTGGCGGGGGTAGCTTCCAGTTTCTTCTTTGTTGGTGACCGCTTGGTCACTTTGGGACTTGCTGCAATAACTGGTGTTGATACTGAAGGCACTGCCTTTCCCTTCTTTACTGACGGTTCTTCAACTGGTGTAACCCTTTCCAAATAGCTGTCGATTCTTCTTGCCTTTGGATCAAGGGGTGAGGCGAGTAGGGTAGAGGCATACCCATCTAGTATGTCATACATTACCTCATATCCCATGGGCTCCACTTCTTCTTGTCTAGGCTCAACCACCTCCGTTATGCACTCATCAACTTTGATGGTGAAGCAGATGTCATCTTCATATTTCTTGACAATATCACCTGATATTCTCACTCTTTGGCTCATTTTACATCTAAACTCATCAAAGAATTTGTTCATAACTTCTGGATAACTGGTTCCAACTGCTTGAAGGCTTTCCTTGATTTGCTTTGTAACCAGTTGGTCGGCAAACCACTGAATATCCCCAACTCTTGGGAAGTAACCTTGGAAGTAGAAGAACAACCCAGCCAATAGTTGTCCAAACTTAAATCTCAGGGTGTTGTCTTGTTTAATTGACTTCAGGCTCCCTAGATGTTGCCTTTGCATACAGGTGCATAAATCAAATGATGCATCTTCTTTAATCATCATGTAAGCAGCAGTTACCACTGCAACAAAGACAGAGTTGATCTTGCTAGAATAAAATGTTCGGTAACCTATTACCATGCAGGCATATTTGACCAGATCGTCCTTGATGGGATTGATGGTCATTCCCCGTTGGTCGCTCACAGAACCGGTGAGCTTGGTCATTTCCATCTTGTTTATCTTCCTTAGGGTTGGTACTTCACTGATGTTATAGAAACTGGAGATGGCATGAATCAGTTCTGATGTGATGTCATGCGTCCGCTCTAAGTACATTTTATCACTATGCACTTTGCTCAGAATGATGCAGATGTGATCATCTGAAAACTCTTGAAGGAAATAGACTGCATTGTGAAGCTTCTTCTTTTCCAAGATGTTGAATTCTAGTTTGATCTTCTTGTCCTTTCTACAGAATAAGCTTAACTGAGAATGGATCATCAGAGATCCTAAGTCTTCAATTTTACAATCAATATAGTCTGAAATACCTTCCTCCACTATTAGACCAACGGGTATTTGAGATAGGGCATTATATTTTGCCTTTCATTGAATGAAGTCTACTGATTCAATGGGTGCATTAGAGCTAGAGTGTGATGCGGAAGGCATGATAAGCAGAGAAATTTGAAAAATACCTTCGTAAATCAAAATTTAGGGCTTGCAAATTAAACTTTGCCACACACTCCTTCGGTTGCTGAAATACCGCTTTGTGTTCTACACTTGACCGATTGATATTCGCTTTTGATTCTTCTTCAAGGTTTTGAAAGATCCTTCAAATCACAATCCAAATCACTTTTTGTCACTCAATGCTTAAAAACTTCTTCACTCAAGAACTGATAAGTAAAAAATGACTTGAAAAATCCTTTTAAACAAGTTCTTCACCTACCATAATAAATGCTCCACTATTAGGGCGTAAACCCTAATTTGCCTTTTACCATTTTTGGTCTTCTACCAGTTGACAGGTATCACATACCGGTTAAGGTCTTTTACCAGTGTAAACTGGGGGTTCTAAACATTCCACCATTTTTCTCCCACTAAGCTTTTCTGATGCTTAGTTTGCCAGTTCAGTGACTTCCACACTAGGTGCAGAAACCGATTCTTCTTGAGACACTTCTTCTGGCTTCTTCTTCAAGGTTTTCTTCATATCCACTTGAACAGTTTCAACATCAATCTTTCCTTCATGAGTGACCGATATATCATCTGATATGTTCTTTCTCATTTTGTAGAATCTTGCTGTATGACCCGGTTTGTTGTAATGATAGCAAATCATTCCAGGTGCTCTCCAAGGTCCATTGTTCATGTTTCCATTCTTCCTTCTGCATGATGCTGCAGTGTGACCATTGCCATGATAGATCAAATAGGTTTCTCTCCACCTGGTTGCTGCTTGATAGCCAAGCCACTGCTTGCTGACTGATGATTATAGGTATTAAACCGGTTTGGGTTCCGATTCCCAGAGGGTCCATAAAAAACTCTTTGACTCCTTTGAGGATACCTTTGGGTGTTGTGCATGACAGACTTGCATTCAAATGCTCTATGCCCAAACTTGTTGCATGCATAACAATTACCATTGAATCTATTGGGTCTAGGCTTATCATTTAGAAAATAAGGAAAATTATTGTAAGTCTTACTTCTACATACATTAGCAGTGTGTCCTTCCTTGAGACAATTAAAGCAAACAGGTTTGAACTTTTGCTTACCTTTATCCTTTGGCACCAGTTGCTTCTTTGATGCTCCACCTTTTGTTCCAGAGGTCTCACCTTACTCATATTCAGAGAAACCAAGTCCATTGGTATTCTTTACTGGTTTAGCTGATTCAAGCTTTTACTCTAGCTTAACAAAACTCTTATTGAATTTGGCAAGTATTTCCTTTGACTCAGTAAGTTCTTTGGTAATAGAAGCATTAGATTCCTTCAAGGTTGCATTCTTAGAAATAGCCATGTTTCTTTCACCTTGCATTTCTTCTTTTTCTACTTTGCTCTCTTGGAGATGAGTGGTAAGTGCACTGATCTCTTGCTTCAGCTTGGAGATCTTTGTCTTTTACAAGATCTTCAGATTTCCTCCGGTTCTCAAGCTCTTGACACACTCTAATAGTTAGTCCTTCAAGTTCCCTTCTTAGGTTGGCATTGGACTCATTTAGTTTTTCAACTTCTTGAACTAGGGCTTCCATTTCGCTTCATCAGAAGAACTATTTTCAGTTAGCTCCATCAATTTTTCAGCATGCTCTCTTCTTTTTTCCTGAGAGGCCTTATATTGGACTTTAAGTTCATCATAGGCTTGCTCAGTCTAAGTGAGCAAATGAGTAAGTTCCCTCACAGTGTATTCCCCCATATCTCTTTCCAAGTGGTTAGACTTATAGAAAGGTTGGCTCTGATACCAATTGATGAATACTAAGAGGGGGGCTGGATTAGTATACCAAAAAATATTGAACTCAAACAGTTTATCAGTCTAACAGTAAACCGGTATAACAGTTTAACTAACAAACCAGTTAACACAATTGCAAACCAAGCAGCAAGTAAGGCATTCACTCACAGAAGCACAATCACCATAACACAAGAGATTTTGACATGGAAACCCAAATGGGAAAAACCACGGTGAGATGAAACTCACAAGTAACTATCTGCAAAATAGTAACAAAACCGGTTAAGGTCATACAATGTTCTTTACCAAAATAGATCTTGTTAGGAATCTCAATCTCTGTTAGGAGATAAGTCTGATTAAAGACTACCTTGTGAGAGGATTTTAGATCCACAGATGTGAATCACCTTGTTAGAGGATTTACAAAGGCTTTTCTGGGCCTACCCGATTAAGGGTTTCTAACTTGTCAAAGATGTGAGTAATCAACAAGTGAATGATCTAGCAAATAGCACAGTCTTCTTGGTTAGATCCATGATAGCTCATTGCTAATGCATTTCAGCATTACTTCAATCTTTAGTAAACCCACACTTTGTTACAACACATAGACTTGATCTTCTCTATTAAGATCGCACATACAAGAATTCATCAGCCACCAAAAACCCTAATGGCTAAACACACATACTAAAACCCTAGACATGATGTCCTTAAAAGGAATCTGATTTCATGTCGGTTCAATAGGATTACATTGCAAGTTCCTAGGTTCATTGTATCTAGATACATTTGGTAACACAACACAAAATCACCGTCAAAGTGTCGGTGGATGGTAACTCATCACAAAAATATACTGGTTGGTAACTCATCACAGAGTATTACCAATTTATACAACTTTACCAATTATCGGTTGATAACTCATCACAGAGTATTATCAGTTTATACAACTTTACCGATTACCGGTTGGTAACTCAGAGTAATACCGGTTTTAACTATTAAATAGATTACCGGTTGACAAAAGTGAAGACTGGGAAAATGATAACTATCGATTCTAGTTCCTTTTCTCCATTCCACTTGAGATCCTCAAACCGCTTGAGGTCCTCATGCCGCTTGAGATCGGTAAACATTTTCTGCAAGACACCAATAGTCTAAAGACTATAACATAATACCAGTTTGAAACAAATACCGGTTGAGTATAACTCATACATACAAAAAGTGATCTCATAGCAAGTGTGTGTCCATCGATGACAATCACAACATAATCATCAAAAATGCCAACAGAAAGTATGTCAACTCTCCAAGCATTGACATCTCAAACTCTAACTACATCTGATTAGCAAAATATTTTCAAAGAGTGTCCTTGTTGCCTCCAAAAATGATGTCATCTACATATACAACGACAATGATCATGTGGTTTCCATCTACCTTGATGTATAGATTGTTGTCAACACTTCCTTTTTTGAATCCTTTCTCCTTCAGGTATTTATCTAGCTTTAAATATCATGCTCTAGGAGCCTTCTTTAAACCATACAATCCTTTCTTCAATCAACACACAAAGTTTTCATCATCATGAAACAGAAACCCTTTCGATTGCTCATGTACACTTCTTCTTCCAAATTTCCATTGAGGAAGGCATATTTTACATCCATTTGATATACCTTATAACCTTTATGGGCTGAAAAAGCTATAAACATCCTAATTGCTTCTAGTCTAGCTACCAATGGAAATGTTTCTTCAAAATCAATTCCCTCTACTTGAGAGTAACCCTTGCAAACAAGTCTAGCTTTATGCCTAACAATTTTACCTTATTCATTCATCTTGTTTTGATAGATCCATTTGGTTCCAATGATGTTCTTGTCTATTGGTCTAGGGACTAATTCCCAGGTCTTTTTCTTCTCAATCTGTTGCATCTCTTCTTCCATTGTATCCATCCATTTCTAACTTTTGTTGGCCTCATTGAATGTCTTAGGTTCCATTTCAGTCATGAGGCAGAAATTGACTTGTTCATGATTTCGAGCAAGTCTTCTTCTAGTTTGCACACCATCACTCTTATTACGTAAAATATTCTCTTCCAGGTGGTTTTTCTGCACATACCAGTTAGGGACCTTATTGGATGCTTCTTCTGATGCATTGTCTGACTGAGTTTCTTCACCTTCATCACCAGAATCATCATACTGGTTCACTTGTTCTTATCTTCCTTTATGCATATCCTCATCCACCCTTACATGCACACTCTCAATGAATCTTCTTAGTCTTTTGTTGTAGCATTTGTAGGCTCTACTATGAGTTGAGTAACTAAGGAAGATCCCTTCATCACTCCTAGAGTCAAAGCTTCTCAAGCCATCCTGATCTCTTTTAATGAAGAATTTACTCCCAAACACCTTGAAGTACTTGACTGAGGATTTTCGGTCATTCCACAATTGATAGGGTGTCATATTGCTATTTGTTCCCAATTGAACTTGGTTCAAAGTATATGCTACAGTATGAACCACTTCCTTCTAATACATATACGGTAAACTTGCCTCATTCAACATGGTTCTGGCCATTTCCTTGATTGTCATGTTCTTCCTTTCTACCACACCATTTTATTGTGGTGTCCTGAGGGTTGAGTATTGTCTTTTGATTCCTTGTCTTTCACAGTAATCTTCAAACTCATTTAATGTGAACTCTCCACATCGATCGGATCTTAGGCATTTCATCTTGCATCCACTTTCCTTCTCTACCATCTTTTGAAAGATCTTGAATTTGTCAAATCCTTGTGATTTATCCTGTAAGAAGGTGACCCATGTCATTATTTGTTGGTGTAAATAATTATTCATGTTTGATATTATTACACCTTACTTAAGTTTACTTAGGAAATTCATTTCATAGTAGTTTGGGTATGAGACACTTGGGTGTTTGTGCCACATTGGGATAGTGTGTGTAGGAGAATTTCCACCCTTTATGGTGTTGATCTTGTTACTACTTTATCATATCCACTTATTGTGGAGTGATAATTCCACCTTCAGTGGGTGATCCACCTCATGTGGAATATTTTATTGTTTCTCCTACCTACCCTTGTTTCTTATTGAGCCACATGTCATGTTTGTATGCTCACATATCCATATAGCCTTGCCTATATAAGCAGGCTCGTCTAAATTGAACAACATGTAATGATCCAGTTGATCAGTATTTTCTTGATAGAATACAATTTATTTCTATCATGTATTTTGTTCTCTCTTAATTGTGTTTTTCTTTGCCTCTAGATCTTGGCAAAATCTCATATGGTATCAAAGCTATTAGAGTGTCATTGGTTTGCCAATTGAAAGAAATTTGATGCTATTTTGGGTTGTGTATTTTGGAGCTTTCTATTGAAGGTTATTATTGAAGCTTGATGGGTCAAATATGAGGTCATTATTGGATTTAGAAGGTCTAAGAAAGTTAGTTTTGTGTTTTGTTTCATCTAAATCAGGCTTCGAAGGCCAAATCTAGAGGCATTTGAAGTTTGAAGTTGCGACGAAAATTTTCCACAACTTATAATTTTGCAAGCAATTTTCAAATAGCGATATCTCACTCATCCAGACTCCTTTTTTTGAGAATTTTTTTTTTGTTTTGCAGTAGAATTTCATGATCTCTACAGTGGTGTAGGATTTTTTTGATTTTCAGATATAGTTTTTTTTGAAATCCCAATTTTTACAACATTGGAGGCTTCGTTCGGGCTCATATGGACTCTTTTTCAGGTGCCATTTTTTTTTAAAGTGCATAATGTTTTGTCTACTTTCATAATTTGCCATTTGTTTGGAGTGATTTTGAGTATAAATTGTACTTTCAGTATTTGATGATTTTTGGCCTATTTGGTACTTGTATTTTGTGTGGATCTTAGTTTAGATCACTAGCAATATTTGTTGAAGTTTCTTATATCTCATTTTGAGAAGTTGTAAAATTGAAATCAGAATTCCACCTTGCCATTTTTTGCAAGTGGCCTATTGTACATGCACTAAGTATAAAGTGCCAAATCATGATTTTAGGGGGGGTTTCTTGATTGAGTAATTTGGGGGGGTGTCTTGTGTGATTGTGCCTCTCTCTATCTTGTGTTTTTTCCTTTTTGTTGCTACGGGTTCTCCTAAGTTTCCTCTCTAAACTCCTCATAATTATGCTACTTGGAAAATTGATTCATGGAGTAAACTTATAGAAAAAGGAATAACTCATTATATTGATGGAACTATTGTTGCTTCTACTGATCATAAGACTAATCTTATTGGTCACTTGGATTGGCTCACAAAAATTATCATGGCAATTGGTACGTTAAGAAAGTATGTATCAAAGGATCTTATTTTTCATATTGATAAATGTACTCTAATCAAGGATGCTTGGCAAAAGTTTCAAGACTTGTATGGCCAAGTTGATGAGATTAGGGGATATTAGATTGATACTGATCTCACCATGTTGGATCCCACGAACTTTGATACTATATAAGAATATGTCACTAAGGCAAAAGAGTTGAGGGCACAACTCAAGGATTTTGGTATTGATAAGATGGATACTCAATTCATCTTCAATTTGATGGGCAAGCTTCCACAAGAATATGCAACATTTGTTTCTAGTTTCCAAACCCATAGGATGACAATGGGTTCAAGCTACACAATGCCTACATTTGATGCTTTCGCTGAAATGTTGATGATGGAACAAACTAAGTTGATAAGCATGGTCATTCTTAAGGCTTCTAAGTCTCAAGCATTAGTGGCAAATCAAGGGAACAAAGGAAATCAAGGAAAGGACAACTAAAACAAGAAGAAATGACAATCAAAGCCTAAGGACAAAGCATCACCTTCTCCAAAACAAGGAGATTCATCCTCTTCCAAGAGGGACAATTCACCAAAGAGAGAGAGACCTACTTGTGCATATTGTAAAAATTTTGGTCATGAGGAGCATCATTCCCATTCTAAAAAGATCGATGAGCTCACACATATCCTCAAAAAGCATAACATTGATTTGCCTAATGTTACAAGAAGGATGATTCATCAACTTCCACTTCCTCACATTCAAAAGGAAAAGGGAAAGCATTAATGGCTTCTACAAGTGGGAAGACTCACTCTTTTGGGACAAGAAAAGGAAAATCTCTTTGTGCTACTACAAGTCATGATTCAGGGGCTTCTCATCATATGGAATCTTCACAGTCTATGTTCTCTTCATTTGAGCCTTGCACCATGCCACAAATTTTGATGGGAAATCATACATACATGGATGTGATTTGGAAATGATCTATTGCCATTGGGAATAAATCCTTCAATAATGTATTGTGTGTACCCCATTTGACAAACAATCTCCTTTCCATCTATCAAATCACACATGGCGCAACTAAGAGAATTGTGGAGTTCACACCTAAGTCGGTTTTCATTAGAGACTTGGAGACTAGAGCTGTCATTGCGACTGGGGTGGTTGATCATGCATCTCGATTATACTCCTTTTCAAATTTTGTTGTTGATGATGATTTCACATATGATAATGCTATAGATGACGATCACACTTCTTTTGATGATTCAGATTTTGAGGAGAACTTGGGGATTCTCATATGTGCTCCCATTCGTGAGGCTTATGTTTTATTTCCTCCTATTGATATCATATCACCTATTGCACTTGATGATGAGGATAGTGTAATAGTTTTTCCTTCATTTGATTTAGTGTAGCAGTATATACATTGTCTCAACTTCAGTTTCATGGGATGATTACTTGAAAGACATTGCATGTTTGTTTGTGGAGTCCTACGTTGCAGATTTGGGAAACATCATTGATGATATTCATCTTTTCTTTGATGAAGATGATCCTTCTTCTATTTTTGTGAGGGAACACTCTAACCCTCTTGTTCATTCTCTACATGATCATTCTTTTGAGGTTGACATGATTGTGGATACTTATGTACAACAGTTGGATGAGATCTCTTTATGTTTAGATGAGACAAGTGAGTCTTTGGACATTATTCTACATCCATCTCCACTAGATCTTGGAGTGCCTTTTTTAGCAGTGTGGAGCAGTTTACCACCTTTGGAAGGGGTATCCTTGAACAATGACATGGGGACACTTGAGCAGTTTTCAGAGATTCCATTCATCATGAGTTTTTTCATACATCTTCCCTTCATGATTGGGGTGACTTTATGGATACACCTTTGTTTTTGTTTCTTCCTAAGGGGAGGAATGTTGTTCGATGTTCGTGGAGTAGTTTATTCATACATCATCAAGATTCTATCATTGGTGCAAATTCCACATTGAGGGGGGGCTTCCTAGCTTCTCTTCTTCTCTCATATGAGGGGGGCTTTTTCCTCACATGGGGTTTTGTTCCTCACATACTTCTATGAGAGTTCTCTTGTATAGTTTTCATCTCTCTTTTGGGGGAGGGTTTTTCCCCATTGGGTTTTTCTCTCTTTCCCCACTTTGTGAGAGATTTCATTGCATTGGTTTTCATGCATTTGCATTTGTAGATGGGTACCTAATATGGCCTCGTAGTCGAGACTCATCTTGCATTACTTAGTTGCATTGTAGACTTAAGTGCATTCCCCTAAGTTGCACTTAAGGGGGGGTGTTGGTGTAAATAATTATTCATGTTGAATATTATTACATGTTACTTAATTTTACTTAGGAGATGCATTTCATAGTAGTTTGGGTATGAGACACTTGGGTATTTGTGCCACATTGGGATAGTGTGTGTAGGAGAATTTCCACCCTTTATGGTGTTGATATTGTTACTACTTTGTCATATCCACTTATTGTGGAGTGATAATTCCACCTTTGGTAGGTGATCCATCTCATGTGGAATATTTTATTGTTTCTCATACCTACCAGAACTATTTCCTACCTATCCTTGTTTATGATTGATCGACATGTCATGTTTGTGTGTTCACATATCCATATAGCCTTGCCTATATAATCAGGCTCATCTATATTGAATAACATGTAATGATCCAGTTGATTAGTATTTTCTTGATAGAATACAATTTATTTCTATCATCTATTTTGTTCTCTCTTATTTGTGCTTTCCATTGCCTCTAGATCTTGGCAAAATCTCACATTATTGAATAGTCATCAATGAAGAGCATAAAGTATCTCTCACCAGAAAGAGCTCTTGTCATAGTTGGACCACATAGATCTATATGTATAATTTCAAGTCATCTTGAGGAGTTGTGTTCTTTTGTCTTGAAGCTCACTTTAGTCTGCTTTCCTTTCACACATTCATCACAAAATGTGCTTACCGGTTTGATGATGGGTGGTATATTTCTCACACGATCCTTTTTTCTTACTACAATTAGATTATCCAAATTTATGTGGCCTAATCTTTTGTGCCACAACCAAATTTTATCCACTTGTCCCAATATGCATTGGGATTCAAAATATTCTTTCAGGTTGTATACATTTCCATTTGTCCTCTTGCCTTCTGCTACAACCTGACTGATACTCTCCTTCTTTATCTGGAAACCGGTAGAATCAAAGGTGAATTTATAACCTTTGTCACACATCTGACTCACACTCAACAAATTGTGCTTCAGGCCTTCCACATAACATACATCATGTGCTTTCAGTTTGCAATCAATATTTAGAGTACCTTTTTTCCTTTATCTTGATAGATGATTTGACCTTACTAAGCCACCATTCCAATCTTCAAGCTTGATGAATTTATTTTTATCATCAGTCATGTGGTTGGAACAATCACTGTCTACAACCCACAAGTTTTGTCTTTTTGCATGTAGGTCAGTCTACACTATCAGACTTGATTCTGCTTTGTCCTTTTCTTTCTCAACCCAAACAGGTTGAGTTTTCTTCTTCTTGTCAACTACAATTTTATGCTTTGGTTTTACTACCGGTTCTTGTTCAGGAGTTGTCCTCTTCTACTTGATCTTCCTATTTTTACAATGCTTTGCAATATGTCCATACTCATGACAACTATAAAAATTTACATTCATATTAAATGATGAGTTTGAAAAATTATTGTAGGAAACTAGTTGACTTCTCCTAAATTCATAACTTCTATTACCCGATCCATTACATTAATATCATATGACATTCATCTCCCAAAGTGCAGAAAAAGATTTTCTATTTTCATAACTTACAGTGGGCTTATTAATTAATCTACAATTTTCTAGCCTATGTCCAAATTTGTTACACTAGTAACAATAACCATGAAAGTTTGGATCATATTGGTTAGGTTGCCTTGGTCCTGCAAACATTTGTCTCACTAGGGGTCTTCCTTTCATGTTGCTAACTCTAGTGAATCCCTTATGATCAACCTTTGCATTTTCCTAAGATCTTCATTCTGGTACATTGAGTGTGGCCTCCGGTTCATTGATTGTGTATACCGGTTTGTGTGGCGGTTTCTAACAGCTTCTGCATAAGTATTCTTACTGGTATCCTTGCTTACTGTGAATGTTTTCTTCTCTTTACCTTCACTTGAAGAAGTGAATTGTATCTCCTTACCAAATGTATCTTTTTTGTTTGAACTTTGTCCTTCTTTAAATCCTAAGCCACTGGTATATTTAGGTTGCTTTTGTTTGCTCAACATCTTGTCCAAGGCTTTTGTGTTACCCTCATATTTGCTCCTCAATTTGAGTTCATCCTTACTCTTTTCAAGCTCCTTTCTAATCTTCACTATTTCTTCTTCCAGGTCTTGATGCTTCTTTTCCTTCTTCATCAAATCAAAGGATGTAACTTCACATATCCTCTTAGCTTTCTCCAACTGGAGTTTCAAGCCAAAGATAACTTGATTGGACTCATCCAGGGATTACTTCAAGCAATCTCATTCTTTTGCTGCAACAAGCTTGACTTTCTTGAGTTCTCTTCTTGTCTTACTTAACTTCTCAAGAGCACTTATGAGCTCACCTTCTAGATCCAATTCAGCTTCAATTTCTTCATCTTCCTCATCTTCCACAACTAGTTCATCTAGTAGCATAAAGAGATTAACTTATCTATCTTCTTCATGGCAGTCATCTTCTGATCCACTCTCTTCATCTGTGGCATCATCCTCAATGGTATATAGGCTATTCTACTTCTAATAGCTTCTTCTTTCTTGTCGGTAAACTTTCTTTTCTTTATTTTTAATGAATGATCTTCAAAAACTTCTTTGTTCATCTCCATTGGTTTCATTATAGGGACATTTTGCAGCAAAGTGTCCAACTTTACCATAGTTAAAACATTTGAGTGGTAACTTTCCTTTATACTTACTGGATCCTCTCTTCAGGCTTCTAACAAATTTTGCTCTCTCTGCATCCGAGTCTTCACTGGATCCTTTATGACCAGCCTCTTCCTTTCCCTTTTTGATGGCGTTGAAAGCTACCTCTTTCCTTGAAGATGCTTTACCAGTTGTCCTCATTTCATAGGCAATTAAGGATCCAAATAAAGCATCCATTGTGAAGGTTTTCAGATCCTTGGCTTCCTCTATGGAAAAAACCTTAGTATCATACTTAGACGTGAGAGACCTAAGTACCTTTTTGATAATAACTTCATTAGTAATTTTCTCTTAAGTCCTCTAATGGTGTTCACAGTTTCATCTACTCTGTGAAGGTAGTCTGCAATATTTGCTTTATCCTTCATCTTCAAGCCTTCTCGCTGACCTCTTAGTGATTGCAACTTGGCCTCTTTGACTTTGGCATCTCCTTCAAATAATCTCTACAATTTATTCCAGGTCTCCTTGGTGGATGCACAATGCATCAGAGTGACGAACTCATTATCTGACAACCCACTTAGAATAGCATGTTTAGCCTTTGTATTGTTCTCATACTCTTTCTTAGCATCCAGATCAGTGGAAGGAACATTAGGGATAGTATACACATTCTTGACAGATATCCACACATCAAAACCAAGAGAGGAAAGATAGGTCTCCATTCTTCTGCTCCAGAAGGCATAGTTAGATCTATCAAACATGGGGGCTTTTGAGGAGGCATACTCATTTCTTTCCATTGTGTTCTCTGACTAGAATCTACCCAAGCTAGAGAAATTTTTAATCAACTGGGAACCTTGCTCTGATACCAATTGTTGAACACAATGTACCACTAAGAGGGGAGTGAATCAGTGGTTCCTAAAAATCTTTTCTCTTTAAACCAAGCTTTGAGTACCGGTTAACAATCTAAAAACTAAGCAATCAAATCGGTAAGATATGAGAGGATATCAAAAGAGGCAAATGTGTGTGTGAAAAGTGGATAAGGTATCTATAAGTTGTAAGACACAACACTTCAATTAAGTCATTGCATGCATGGTTAGACAAATATAATCATGAATATAAAAACCATAACAAATCGACCTATTGCCTTCTAAAAGATGCGAGTATAGACTTTCTCTTAGATTTGTCTAAGCAATACCAGTGACTAGACTACACCAAGATGAAGGATTTAATCTATATGAGCACACAAATAAGTTAAATGTATGCAATATTAAGTTAGATGGATGAATAAAAAGCTAGATGAATGAATAATAAGATAGATGAATTCAAGCAATCATGATTAAACTAAATATACAAAAAGATAAACTAAGATGCAATAATCTCAAAGCACAATATCTTCAATGACTCTAGAGCAAAAACTGCATAATAACAATAAATCTCCAGGGTGCCTTGAATGAGAGATGAAGGCTTAATTTATAGAGACTCAAAAGAGAGACCAATGGTCAAGATTGATTAGCAATGAGTGGTTGAGATTCCTCAAGAAAAAGCACAATTTAGGATAATTGAAACAATTGAGAGATCAGATTAATTTAATCTTGAGATAGATTCCAATTATATCTTGATTGAATGCATTCAGATTATAAGTCTGAGTCTACATTAGAGATAAATTAGTGGATTCCATTCACTTGAGATAAAAGTAGGTGATTCCATGCACTTTTCTTTAATTTTCTCAAGATTTTTATTTAGAAAAAGGCTTTTCAATGCAACTGAACCTCTTTCCTCAAAAGCTTTGAGTTTTAATTTTAGAGAAAATGATTAATTCAATTTAATTGCTTTTTTTATTTTTCAAGTATCTATGTTGGCATTTGCATGAAAATTGCATTAATGATATGTTATGTTATCATTGATGTCAATTAACCGGTAATGATATTGCTGATATTGTTGTTATTGTTGATATTGTCTTGTAACCGGTAGGAAGAGCTTTGTGAAAGACATTGTAAACCGATATGTAAGTTTGTGAGTTAAACCAATAACTGATGTAAAAGGTTAAACCATATCTATGTAATGTAACCGGTAAACCCTACCAGTTGTTTTTGTTAAACCCTTACCAATTAAGGTTGTTGAATTGGTTATGTTGGTTTATGATCTAATGTTGAGCAATAATGATGGTGACATGTATGGTCATTGTATGAAGATAAGTTCAAAATATTTTGGCACGTTGTTTTTTGTCTAGGGAATGAGAAAAGGGTATTGCATCTAATGCAAAGTGCGTGATGAGTTACTGAGCTAGATGAAGTGGTAATCAAGGAGCGTTTGAAGTTTTCTTGATTGATGTGTAGAGATTGCTATGTAATCCAACGGTCATACTTGAACCAAATTTGTTTGTAATATCAATAAGAGAATTAGGTTTTTGTTGTGTTACCGACCTAATTAATTTGTTTATAAGGTTGATCAAGTTGCCTAGTTGAAGGTGTTGGCAGAGATCAGTTGAGTGTGTGGTTGTCGAACCATATGAATAGTCTACAATTTGAGTAAAGGTATATACGAGCTTAAAAGGATCTGATCAAGCAAGTGTAGTGCTATTCAGACAGATCAAGCAAACACCTATTTTTTTCTAAAAATTATAGCAGAACTAAAATCCCCTAACCGGGTAAGCTCTAACAAGCTTGGTTACTTCTTAAATTCTCTAACAAAGTGATCCATTAGCTTGGATTTTCAAATCCTCTACCGAGGTTACTCCTAACAGGGTACTTTCTTCTAACAAGACATTTGTAGTCAATCCCTTAACCAGGTGATTCTTAACAGGACTTTTGTAAGAGCTTTAACAGGCTTGGATCCTAATAGGGCGAACTTTAGAAGAGTTCAGATAGTTATCTTGTGAGTCTCATCTCACCATGGTTTTTACCTATTTGGGTTTCCATGTCAAAAATACTTGTGTCATGTGGTGAATATTTTTGTGGTTACGATCTTATGGTCGATTTGATTAACTACTTAACTATTCTAATAAGGCATGATAATTGGAAGCATTGAGATATCAAGTATGTTGACATATGATAAAGCATTTGGATGTTTACAAGTTTAATGTTGTTAGTTGTTAAGTTGTTGTAACAGTCAATCGGTTTTCTTATGAGTATTTCATTGATAAGTTTACTTTGTGTGATTGAGATTGAGATTGGGAAAGTTTGTATTAGTTTTTCTATTTACTGATTCACTCCCCCCCCCCCCCTCTCTTAATAATCTACCAGATACTTATTCTTTCATCATACCATCAATCTCAATTCTAGAAAAAGAAATATCTTAAGTTCGATTTCTTTTCTCAATTTAATTATTTTCTTTTGTTTCAATTTAACTCTTTCTTTTGCAGATTAATTCCTCTTTTTGTGATAAATCTCTTTTTTATTAATTAATTCTTCTTTTTGTGATAAATTAATTCTTTTTTTGTGATTTAAATGGCAAATTTATTTATTAATTAAACATGCTAGGATATTTAATTAAATAAAATAGGATAATTGATCAAAATGATTTACTTGGAATGATTTAATTAATTAAATAAATATTTAATTAATATTGAGTGATTTATTTGCCATGTAACATTAATTATTGAATAATTAATTAATTGGGTGCTCAAAGTTGATTTAATTGCCTTTGGTTAGGACCTTGGTGATGTTGTCGAGATTAGGGGCCCATGGTTTAGGTGACCATTTTTAGGATATTACATTTGCCCACTTTGAATTAATGTGCGAGCAGGGTGTTGGTTCGAAGAATAGTTGATGTCAAATAGATATCAATTCTGAACTTGATGGATCACAAACCAATGAAGAGCAAGATGTTCAACTTGATTTGAAGCGATTAAACTGAATAGATTGATTAAAGTGATATCGATCTTGAACTTGATTGAACTAGGACCGACAAAGAGCAAGATATTGTTCTTGAACTTTATTGAACAAGAAACAAGCATCGATCTAGAACTTGATTGAACTAGATTGAGTGAGAGACGCAACCAATTCTGAACTTAATTGAACAAGAATCGACTGAGTAGAGAGATAAAACTGATTCAGAACTTGATTGAACAAGAACCGATTAACAAAGCGAGAATGTCCAGCTTGATTTGATGTGATGAAACTGAACACTGATTTGAAGATTAATTTTGAAAAGGAGAAAAATTGTTATGCCCCAAGAGATTGCTTTATTTGACATTGAACAATCTCAACTTAATATGATGTGATTGAGTTAAGATGCCCCTAATAACAAGGTTTAATTGATTTTATTTGTTTGAAAATATTTTCGCTCGACTTTAGATGAAGATTTGAAAAAAAAATCGACTTTAGATGATGATAATCGTTGAAAAGAAGTTATGAGTATGCCCCCTTGGGAGCGAAATCAAAAGATAGCCAAGGTACAATTATTTAAGGCATTTTTGAAAAGATAAAAAGATGTAGCGATGATAATTTTGAGCACGAAGATTGATGTTGAAGAATTAATTTTGAGATCAAAGATGATTTGAGCACAAAATGATGAGAAATTTGACTCAAGGATGAAAGTGCTAAGTGGTCAACGTCATGAAATTTCAACTAGAAAATTGACGTCAGATTTCGATTTTGATCCCAAAAAATGGAATCAGGACAGTCGACTTAGCTTAGGGTACATTTTTTATGTCCATCAAAGCAAGTTGAAAAATTAGGGTTTGGGCTATATAAGAGGTTCAATGTGCCATTGTCAATTCATTTTTACCTATCAAAGTTTAAATTTTGAAAAGCCTCTCGTGAAGAAAAAAATGGCAATTTTGATTCAGGAGCATTGATTCGAGTTTCAGAGACGACATAATCAATTGCAGAACTACGACCCAGCAGTAAGTGATCGATCTTTAGCCTTTGCATTTCTTAATTTTTGAATTTTTATTGAATTTTTTCATTTTAAAATCCATTTTAAGTCATTTTTATCGTTTTGTCGTGCAATTCAATACCATTTCTCGTACGAGTATCTATCCTTTTGTGTTTTGTCATTTAAGAAAGTAGGGTTTGTCATCTGATGTATACCATTTCTTCGTACAAAAATCTTCTTGATAGACCATTTTGTCGTGCAACGAGTATTAAATTGTCGTATGAGACTATTTAATTGTTTGGTATGTAATTTTTTCTCATACGAGTTTCTGCTTGTTTGTGGAAAATTGTATTAAAAAAACAAGCATTTTTGAGAGTGTAAACAACAATTTTTTATTTTGAATGTTGTATATTTGGATTCTATAGAATTTTTATCACATTCTTAGTGCAAATTGGGTCACGTACTGATGATTGGTATGTTTGATTTTGCAGATTTAGTTTCCAGATATTCAATTTCGGTGTACATTTTCTCTGATGATGAGGTTGGTTCATGAGTTATTAGATGTAGAGAGAGGTGATATTGATTTGTGTGGATTTAGATACCTATTACATATGCTCGATATCCATGTGAATCATGGTATATTGACTGATTTAGTCAAGTGTTTTCATTCGGAGCATGACATCTTTCATTTATCGGTTGTAGAGATGACCATCATGCCGAAGGATATATATAGGATTTTGAGGACTCCATTTGCTGGAGATAAGGTTGATTATGATTCTACTCTACGACTGGGTATTTTGGCTTTGAGACATATATTCCATGACGAGACTATTCTTGATCACACTATTACGTGGGATGATTTGATGAGTAGATATGGTGCACAATACCCTCTGGCGTGCATTTTGGCAGGAATGATTGGTTGTTTTCTGATGCCTGATAGAGGATAATAGGGATTTCTATGTGGTTGGGGCAAAATGATTGAGAGTTTGTTGACTCATCCAGTGAGATTAGGATGGGGATCATGTTTACTCACTCATATGTATCATGAGATGCATGAGATTGTGTATAGGGAGGGGAAGAGCATGGCAGCAAGTGTTTTCGTTCTATAGATATGGGCATGGGAGCACATCCCAGTATGCAGACCTATTATAGATCATTATAGAGAGGCGCACTAGCCTATTGTATGATGTTATTCAGGTTATGTTACTCAGCCCCACCTGGGCAAGACTAACTATTGGAGGAGACAGTTGGATGATCTGATTGTTATAGTATGGAGACCGTATAGGGGTCTAGAGTTGTGGGATGATTGGAGAGCATAGAGGAAGGATATGTTTATGACTCAACCTCTCATTGGTAGATTGGTGTCTATCATTAAGCGATTGTAGTATCTAGGGTGATGAGACAGTATGGGAGACCACAAAGTATATCCTAGGGGTTCACAACCTATGCTCCATATGGGGAGGAGGAGAGATGAGGATGGGCACTAAGACTATCATATGCACTAAGCATGTAGGAGTTAGTGGGTTTACAATCGTTAATATGGGATTACCTAGAGGATGTAGCAGACATGGGGGTATTGCCCCAATATATAGATTGGTTTCAGAGACATCCATTTCCTTGGTTTATAGATCTTGAAGAGCATGCAACTCTTATAGAGGAGGTTGAGGATGATGCACCAGCACAAGAACAGGTACCAGGTCAGGTATAGGGATGAGGGTAGGTACAAGAACATAGAGTAGATGTACCTAGACAGGCAAGAGGTGATCTTGGTGCCAGTAGCAGCGAGAGGTTGACAGTGATAGAGAGGGGATGGTGGATCCTTAGGAGTTGTTGGGGTTGAGGTTGGCGGTTATAGGGTAGCAGAGGGTGGAGGTGAGGAGGAGAGAGGGGCTCCTAAGTAGGTTAGGAAGTGGAGAGATGAGTAGGGAGGCGGAGAGGGGTTTATTGGGAGAGAGCAAGAAGTACCAGACATACTACAATCTTTGAGAGCAAAGTTGACAGGTATGCAGTCATAGTTGACAGTGGCACAAACATAGTTATCAAAGAGAGGCTGACAACTTGCTGAGGTGAGAGAAGAGTGTGACGCTCTTCAGTGAGAGGTCTTGCATCAAATGAGTCGTGCAACTTATAGTGTAGCGGTCCTAGTAGCGCAACAGGTTGTTCCATATTCTCAGTATATGGCTTGATCTGAGGGGAGTTAGGGAACCTAGACATGACGTCAGTCAGGAGGCACCACATCCTCCACCTAACAATGAGGGAGAGGCAAAGAGATAGATTTGTTATATCTCCTAGATTTTGTTATATACCCCATTTTTGTACCCTATACGATTCTTGCTCCGATGAGACATTGTATTTGATTTTTGATATCATTTGTACTCTTAGACACTGAGATTATGACAAGATATATGAGATCTTGATTTGATTTCATCATACTTGTGTTGATGGATTATGAGATGCCTTTTTATATGATTTATTCTATATGTATGCATATCTTTTCAGTATGGATGTATGTAATGCAGATGAATATGGATATTTTTTTCTTTCTTTCTTTTTTGTATGCAATAAATGATGAAAATGAGTAACTAGTAATGCAAATGTTTATTTTTCATGCAATAGTATGAATGCAAATAAATAGATAATGAAATGTATGGATCTATATAAGATGCTGATGTATGTAGCTAACATCTCAATACACAAGTACTCGATCAGAGAAACGATGATGAAAAAGAGACCACTTAGCTAAGAAATGATGATTGCTTCAGACTCTCATTCAAAAGATAAAGAGAACATTGTTATCACGCTGAAATCACTTTAAATGCATAAAATTTAGAATGAATGAAACTTAAACCTATTGGCCATTGACACTTAATTGGTTGGTTTCACTATGTTTTCATTAATGGCAACATGGTATTGTGTTCTAGCTTCATGCTTTGGTTCAGTTGTGTACCGACAGACACTTCACAGATACTACACTGACACTGATGGGACAGAAGGATTTCTTTGGTTACCAGAAATGCAAACCAACATGGTTTAGAAAAGGTTATTGGTATTGGAGGCAGACATCTCTTGGATCCGGCATCGACAATTGGTTTTAATATTTATGCATTTATGTTATCTGGCCGACATGTAATTTGATATTGTATATATATTTGTAAGCCGACATAAGGCATGATAATTTGTATAGGGTATATAGGTCAATTTGATAGATCATTTTGATATAAACATGAATCATCATGTGAATATGTAATTGGAAGGAGATGCAAAATATGTCAGAGAGATTATGTATGTGAGGATATTTATGTAAGGGTTATTTTGGTAAAGGGTTTAGGGTTACAGACCAAAACAAACAGAGCTTAAACCAGAATTGTATTTTGGCATAGAAGATGCTATCTTAGCAGTTCACACTTCTCTAGATTATAGTCTAGATTTATATGTAGTCAATGAGGATCCTTTTGTGATTGAGTAGTGTTCTCTAGGTTGTAAGCCTTCCTGCAAGTGTAGGCCCCTCATATTTTGTAATATCTCTTCATATGACCAGTGGATTGATATTGTGGGTTACAAATCCTACCATGGTTTTTCCTCTTTGAGGTTTTCCTTGTATAATTCTATATGTTATGATTCTCATTTATGTGATTGACTTATTGGTTTCTTTACTTCTTTCAATTATGTATGTACCTGTATACTAGTTGGTGTTTGCATGTTTTAATAAGGCTAAAAATGATCATTTTGGTATAACACTGATTTACCCCCCCTCTCAGTGTTATTGGATTCCAACAATTGGTATCAGATCCTTGTGCCTTGGAGGAAGTTTAACAGCTTGAGGAAGATCCTGAATCTGGAATCCATGGATATGGCCTTGGAAAAGCAACTTGAGATGGCACTTGAAGATTATGATGTTGAAAGGTTGAAGAACTTAAAGCTACAAGATGAATTGAATTCTACTAAGGAAATTATTCTTATCCTACAAGAGAGGTTATCATCTGTTCAGGCTAGGAGGAAGGAACTTTTGCAAAGTCAAGATGATGAAGAGAAAGATGCTCTTAAGGAACAATGTTAGAAATTGAGTAAGGAGAACATGGTTATGAAAAATGAAATGCAAATTATAACTATGAGAATGTCTAAGGAGATTGAGGACATAAATAAAAGGAAGAAAATCTTGTTGTATCCCTAAAGATCAAATTTGAAGAATGTGGTAGGTTGGTTCATGAGAATGGTATGTTGAGAACTGATTTGGTACAATCTCAGAGTAATGAACATGAACTTGAGAGACAAATAATAATTCTGAGAGGAGATTTAGCTACTAATAGTGAGTATAAAGAAAAATTCAAGATTAGCTCAGCACAACTAGATGAATTATTGAAGAGACAAAGACGGATTGGAGATTCCAGTGGACTTGGATTTGAGAAAGGACAAAGTTCTGGTACTGCTAACGAAGATCAAAACCATAAGGCACTGGTAAGGAAATTCAATGCTTATAAAATTAATGGTAGATTTTTTGTTTGCAATAGATTTGGTCACATGGCTAGGCAATGTAGAAATAGAGAAAATTAGAACCTCGATTCTCCTCCCAGTAAATGTTCTAAATGAAATAAGTATGGTCATAAGATAGAAGATTATAGAATGAATGTTAAATGCTATGCATGTGGCAAGTTTGGACATATGGCTAATCAGTGCAGGTCAAGTAATTTCACTAGTTTTAGCAAATCAATTCAAAGGAACAATGTTACATGTTATGCATGTAATGAGGTTGGATATATTACTAAATTCTATAGAAGCAAAAATTCATTGGTGGGTAATGGAGGATCAAATGAGAAAGGGAAAGAGAAGGTTAGTGAAATCTAGCAAGATCATACTCAGAGATGGGTTAGGAAGACTGGAGAATAATCATCAGATGGAAATGCATTAGTTACTTATTTGGCAGAAGAGGTTGCTCTTGCATCGACAGGTAGCTCATCCGATAACTGAGGCAGATGCCTTAGGGGTAGGCAAAATTCATGAAGATGTTGCATATGCCCCAGGAAGAGGTTCTGGAAGATGTTCCAGATATTGGAGATATTTATCTGGCATGGATATGTTTTGTTCGAGATCCGATATCTTTCATCAGTAGTCATTTATGTCAATGGATGATTAGGGTTTTTATCAGAGGTTAAAAGGTTGAATTCACTTCATTATTGATCACCTTGCATGCAGAGTGATTTCAGAGCGACTGAGGGCGATCAACACATTTCAAAGCAATCATATTTCTTCTTGAGTGATTTCACCAGCATCTGGAAGAATGTGTTGGAGGTTTTCATGGAGAGCGATCAAAAGGCATTTATCTTTAAACATGGAAGCTGGATCATCATCTATTCATATTTTTGTTGCAAACCCGACTGTAGTAGAGTTCAAGGACCACCCTAGGCCAATTTTCAAGTGGTATCTGTATGTGGCTACCCTGGAAGATTCGGTTGGAGCATTTTCCCATGTTCTAGAGGGAGTTGTCTATGTTGAAGATGTTAGGGCATATAATCACTATCACATTGAGGACTTGGGAACTTCTGAAATTAAGGGCATGTATATGAGCAAGCTGATGGGAGAATCTAGAAAGATCAAATTGGCATACAAGAACATTGAAGACTTAGGGTTTACCAACATTCTGGACATCTTGGAATTTGAAGATGAGATAATTAGTTATGTTTTGAGAAGAGTACATGGGGAGTTTATCTAGGTAGATAGACCTTACAAAATCACCAAGAAATTCATTAGGGAAATCACTAGTTTACCATTGGTTTGGCAACATCCAGATAAGAAGGTTTTGAATGATTTCATGAACAAAATAACTGGCGTGACATCTGATAGGAGATCTATGAGAGTAAGTACTATTACCGGCATGGACATCAGATTAGATAGCATGATCATCGGGTATAAGGTAACTCGGTCAAACCGACTGAATTCTGTTTCCAGTTCCTGCATTTTAGCTACATATAGAATGATGAGAGAGAATGTGAAATTGGATCTATGCGATTGGATGTTAGATGAGTTATTAATAAACCTAGGGAAGATTAAGGGTGAAAAGAAGGGAACCTTCTGGTATGGCAACTTAATAGTCTGCTTAATGTTATTTTTCATGAATGATACACCCGGTTTTGGTAAAACACAATGGGTATTTGACATCCCAGTAGGGAGACAATTGAAAGAGTCAATTGCTACTTTAGGAAGTCAGAGAGATGATAAAGTTTGGGTATATTTCAAATCATTCCAGGAATCTATGAAGCCTAGGGTAAGGGTTCCTAAGCATATTGTAGAAAAATATTCAACTAACATATGCTTCATGATGAAGAAGGATGAAACACTTATGGAAGCGGTTAAGTCCTGAAATATTTGGATTGAGGAAATGGGATATGAAGTGGAAGCACATATTCTTGATGCTTATGCAAACATGCTAATTGATGTACCTATTTATGATGCAGAGAAGCCCTGTGGTACTGCACAACAAAAATCACTTGAGGTTGAAATAGATTTCAACTGGAAAAAGAGAGAAAAGCAGGAAGGAAAGGCAAGAAAACTTGTTGAGAAGGTCTCATAGGACATCAAAGCATTTATTGATGTTTTCCTAGAGAAAGGCAGGAAGAGGAAGAATCTAGAAGTACACATTGATCCTGTTACAATAGAGTTTGAATCTGAGGATGACACACCTCTAGCATTCAAGAGAGTTGTTAGGAAGAAAATAAAGGAAACAAAAGTAGAGGCTAAAAGGCAACCGATTAGGAAGGTTACATTCAAAATACTGGAATAGAAGCAAGCACCAAAAGTAACCACTTTAGCTGCATCTGGTACTGCAGAGAGAAAGAAGAAGGATGGCACTGATATAGCTATTCAATTTGCTAATGTTCCACCAAATTTTTTTGTAGAGTTAGTAGATGAAATCACTAAGGATGGCATGCTAAAGAATGTATAGTTTTATTATGAAAAATTAGAGGATGATGAACAAAGAGACATAGAGGAAGCAATCTTATTATACTTGGATATTTATAAGAAAGCCTTAATAGAAATTGAAAATCAAATACCCGCTTACTTGTATAATATGTTAGATGCTAGAAGACTGTCAGTTATGGAAGAAGACAAGCATATTAAAATTCAAGAGTTATTATCTATTTGTGTTACTATTTCTCCAGAAGAAATGGAAAGGACACTTGAGGTCATGGCAGTTACAAAAGACTTTAATAGCAAACATAGAATAACTAGTCTAATGCTAGGAAGGGCAAATGAAATAATAAAGGAGATTCAAAAAGCATGGGTTAAGTTCTTTGGAGAGAACAGAGGATTCTTTACTTCAATGGAATCCAAGACAGACACCATGGTTGAAGAAAAAGGAAATGGGATTATGGGTACTTCACCCTCAGTTTTGAAAAATATTAAGATAGTGGAAATTAAGTCCCCGATTGATACAAATGTATAGACAAATATTGAGATACCATTTAATACAAAGAGTGAACAAGTTAATGTTATACATGATACTAATATTGAGGATAACAGTCCTCCAGATACAAATGTACAGGTTTAGGTTACAGTTCCTACAAAGGAACCGACAGTTACATAGACTGCACCAAGTGACAAAGCCACTGGTGCAAGTGATGAAGTCATAAAGGATAAATCATCAGAGGAGAAGAAAAGGGAATCTGGAAAGTAATCGGTAGTTCATCCATCATTGTTGTCAATTGATACCTCATAGGTTGAAAAGAAAAACATAATAGAGATGAGTCCCACTGAACTCATGATGATGGCAACACAAAAACTAGTGAAGGAGGGATCTATAGATTAAAGGATTATTGATCAGTCAATCACTATCTTACACAGACTAGTCCCAGAGTGCAAGATTGACAATGAAGCGAGCCCATCCAGCAAGCTTAAAACAATTAATGAGCATATTTCAAAGGATTTTTAATCCTTACAACAAATTTCAAACTGGCAAGCACCGGAGAGGTTCACTCAGGCTAAGAGAGCTGCATTTGATCAGGTGATTGAATCTGAGAAGAAAAAGATTGATGAGAAGCTGAAACTGGTAGATAATTATTTGAAGCAATGTACAAATATTTATAGAGTATGTTGTAATACTGATATACTTACAACTAATGTGGATAAGAAGATAAAAGAACTTCAGGAGAAAATTGCAAGTATAGCTAATTCTTTTGACGGATTGACTTTATTGACTACATCCATTGATGATCAAATTTTGATTTTGGAAAACTAAATTTCTGTTCTTAAAAAGGAAAGAGACAAAATTATAAGAAGAGACAAAATTTTGAGAGGCTTGGTGAGTCCTTGGTTGGATTCACTCAGTGTACATAAGAAAGAATGTATGGATATGGTGGGAAAGCCCACACCAGTAGAGGTAAATGAGAAAGAGTCATTTGCACATATACTAAGTGGACTTGTATCCATTTCTATCACTTTCAAAACTGGCTAGGATACTTATCTTGAGCTATTGGAGAAGGCTTATCCAAAAATTTTGAAATTTTGTCAACCTCTGGTAAGATATTTTTGGGATATTCATTGAACAGTTTTTCTTTATCTTTGACATTCTTTTCAAAAAATTTGATGGCATTGATGTCAAAGTGGGAGTGATATAGATGTGAAAAAGAATAGAAGGAGTTGTATACATTAGGGGTAGTTATAGATATAGAGATATGGGAGTATGGAGTATTCTGCATTAATGAATATTCAGCACAGGGGGAGCAGGCAGGATGAAACCAATAGATGAAACTTTAACCATTTTTCAAATGAGTGTTGCCATCAATGCCAAAGGGGGAGATTGTTGACAATTAACACTCAATTGGTTGGTTTCACTATATTATCATTGATAGAAACATGGTATTGTGTTCTGGCTTCATGCTTTGGTTCACTTGTGTACCAATAGGAACTTCATAGACACTATACCGGCACCAGAAAGACAAAAGGATTTCTTTGGTTACCGGCAATGCAGGCTGACATGGTTTAGAAAAGGTTATCAGTATTGAAGTCTGACATCTCTTGGATCTGACATCAGCAATTGGCTTTAATATTTATACATTTATGTTATCTGGTTGACATGTTATTTGATATTGTATATATATTTGTGAGCCGACATAAGGCATGATAATTTGTATAGGGTATATAGGTCAGTTTGATAGATCATTGTGATATAAACATGAATCATCATGTGAATACATAATTTGAAGGAGATGCGAATATGTCAAAGATATCATGTATGTCAGGATATTTATGTAAGGGTTATTCTGGTAAAGGGTTTAGGGTTACAGATCGGAACAAACAAAGCTTAAACCAGAATTGTATTCTGGCATAGAAGATGTTATCTTAGCAATTCACAGTTCTCCAGATTGTAGCCTAGATTTATATGTAGTCAGTGATGCTCCTTTTCTGATTGAGCAGTGTGCTCTAGGTTGTAAACCTTCATGCAAGTGCAGGCCCCTCATATTTTGTAATATCTCTTCATATGGCCAGTGGATTGATATTGTGGGTCAGAAATCCCACTGTGGTTTTTCCTCTTTGAGGTTTTCCACATGTAATTCTATGTGTTATGATTCTCATTTATGTGATTGGCTTATTGGTTGCTTTACTTCTTTCAATTTTGTATGTATCGGTATACCAATTGGTGTATGCATATTTTAATAAGGCTAAAATTGATCATTCTGGTATAACACTGATTCACCCCCCTCTCATGTTATTGGATTCCACCAAAACCTAGTCAATGGATTTGGTATGCTTAATTTCATCACTGAGCATTTTACAAACACAACAGGCAAAATAGAGTTCCTTCCTTTTCATATGCAATATTAATTATCTTGTCCGCAGTGACCCTTTTTTGTTTATATCCTTGGACAGATTACACATGCATCCATATTGCACATTAAAGAAATTCCCTCAAAAAAGACAAAGACGTGACTCCAAACTCCATGTACCATACAAATAAGTGGAGTTGAGGTATGTGTGGTGATTTCTCCTTGATGTGAAGGCACTTATCATAGACACCTAGCTGATTAGATGTTTCCAGATCATCGGAATCATTCCTACAAGCATAAAAAAAAGAAAAGTATTATGCCCCCAATCCTTGCTCCTCTTAGTCAAGATAGACTTCCTTGAGTTACTCAGAGGGAATAATAATTGAAAACCAATTTAAAAGACAACACACAAAGAAAATTTTAATCATATCTCAAACAATTTAGTGATTGTTTTTAGTAGTCTTGTTTTGCTTGTTTACTCAGTGATAAAACTCTTCAGTAGTTTGGAGACAAGTAACTGACTCAGAGTGGATGACCTGGTACTACCAACAGAAAGATGACTTGGTTGATACCGCTTAGGATATGTAGATTGATCAGTTGATTTCCCTAAGACTAGGACATTGGTTAGTTTCAAGACATGAGGGTTCCAAAAGAACCAGGATGTCACAAAAAGCGACTAAAAGATATTAACAAGTGAAAGAAAAGATGCAAGAAAGAGGAAATGAAAATGGGAAATGCCAAATTTGCATTGATAGATGGAATGCTTGAGTACAAGTTTACCAATTTTTATTTTTTTTTCCAGGACTTTTTAGCTATACAGGTTGTTGGAGCAGAGAATAGTAAGTGAAGAATTTATTCAAGTGGATGGTGTTGATCAGTTCATGAAGTTGTTCTCCTTCTGATGTTGATAGTTGATAGTCACCACAACCAAAGATTGCAGTAACGATGTAGGGACCCAACCAGTTGGGTTTAAACTTCCCTTTGTTGTCTCAGAACTGTTAATTTTTAGGATTTTCTCTCAAAACAAGGTCACCAACCTGAAATTATTTTTTTCAAACTTTCTTGTTATAACCTCTAGACATTCTCTTTTGGTAGGCTCTCAAATGATCAAATGCCACTTGTCGACGTTCATTTAGCAACTCAAGTTCTTCCAATCTAGATATTTTGTAGTCTTCATCAATAACAAGACCTTGCAAAGAAACTCTCAAAGAAGGTATTTCTACCTCAATGGGCAAGACTTCTTCAGACCCATACACCAAAGAAAAAGGTGTAGCCCTAGTAGGTGTTCTGATACTTGTTCTATAAGCCCATAGTGCAGGATTGAGCTACATATGCCAATCCTTTCCATATTTGTTTACTGTTCTATGCAAGATAGTCAACAAATTTTTGTTAGATGCTTTAGCTTGTCCATTACCTTGAGGGTAGTATATGGATGACCAGTGTTGTTTGATTTTGAATTTTTCACAGAGATCATCTAGATCTTTTTTTTTGAATTGCCCTCCATTGTCAGTCACAATTGAAGAAGGCATCCTATACCTACAAATGATATAGCTAAGGATGAACAAAGCTACTTGTTTACTAGTTGCTTTTATTAGCAAAACTGCTTCAACCCACTTAGTGAAGTACTTTGATAGCCCTAAAAATTGATTGCATGAAATTTTCAAATTTAAGCCCAAAACATTGATTTTTAGGTTTTTACTTATATCCTCTGAGAATGTTTCAAGGTCTAGGGTTTAGGATTTATCAAAACTTCTTACTTTTTTGTGAAGAAAACCCTAGAAGTGATATATTTTGATGTTACTTTTTCCCACTTAAAACCAAGGGTACTCTTTCCATGAGCGGGGCCATCTTATTCCCTAAGTAAAATGTTGGTCAACTGGTTTGTGAAATAAAATTTCCTAAGTCAAGCGCATAACTTCCCTATTATTGGTCCCCTTCTAAATATTTATGCACGCACTTATATTTCCTAAGTTTGAAAAGTACTAAATACCCCGACCATCTATTAAATAAAAGATAGATTAAACGGCTAGCACTTCGCTGCAATCAGAGATGAGAGGATTTTAATGACTATAAAATCATGAGATTGTGCTGCATGTTATTAGCGGAAACCGACAGGGTTAGCAGCATAACTGGTTAAAAGCTTTGTAATACTGGTTCATAGGTGGTAAAGGTCGGTTTACTGACAGTCCCATAAATTTGCACGTGCTCAGAATGAATGAGGATGTTTTATCTTGAGGTAAAAGGTGCTTGACTTTTAAGTCCTGCAGGATTTGATAGGCAGTATGCAAAGAGGTAAAGATTAAACAGATCGGACAACCCTCCTATTCCCACGATGCAAGTTACAAGGAGATTACAGATCACAACATCATGAGATGATGCCATGTGTCCCAAACTGATCAGGAAGGATTACAGGGAAGTTATTGATGGAGCTTGGTTGAAGAATGATATGGCGCTATCCTCTCAGGATTTTGCGGGTCCACAGATACAGTTGGAAAGTCAAACTTCTAAGTTGGCAGGAAATGATCATTAGATTTGCCAAGTTGGATGAGATTCATGGTTGAGTTTGAAATGAGAAGTTTGGAGGGATTTTAGAGGCACCGGTCATAGCTCACGGGAAAAGGAAGAATTAATAGGATTTAGACTTGTCAATTCAGGATTGATTTGATATTCAAAGATGATAGCTCAAAGATGTGAAAGGATTTGGATAAGCTTCAAGTTCAGGTGTGATGAATCATGAGTTCTCAGATGAATTCAGATATTTTCTTGTTGATAGAAATCCTGAAGAAGGAGATTGTACATTGAAAGGAGGAATAAGATCAAAATAAAATCATTCACGTAAGGTGAACGCATGCCAATGGCAATAGAGTGATGGCCTAGGAAATGGTGGTGACCTGAGTTATAGGCATAATTGCTAGAATCCGTAGCTAACAAGCTGAGAAGAAGATATCAAAGTGATGATTCCTCACATGGATTAGCACCACCACATTGAAAGGAATTTATGGTTATAAATTCATGAGGCAGATGATAAAATGGGTAGAAACAAATACAATTTTATTCATATTTCAGAGAGCAGTTTTTCATCAGTAAGAGGATGGTGTTCGAACAAAATTATGAATGGAGTCATTGCATATTTTGTGACACTGGATGGATGATATTTCTCTGGTTTGATGTTGTTTATTGCCAGAGGGGGTGTGAAATCCTTTTCTTTTCAAGAAAAGTCACCTCAGGTCTATTCCTTGCTCTTACTTTGCATTTTGTTGGCAAAGTGTTCCAAGAGGGAGGTCATGGGGAACTAAAAGAAGGATTTGTTCAAGTAAGGATCGGTAGCCAGTCATCTTTGCAGCATCAGGGAAAGTCTTGTTTCATGTCAAGATCTATTTTCCTTTTTAGGAAGAGAAATGCTATGGAACATATTGAGCATCTCAAGGTCCATCCAAGAGTGTCTGGGTGATATCGGTACGACTCAAGTATTTTTGTTTCTACCAATAATCAGTTGGAAATTTTGGTTCCACCTCATCATAGGCACCAGCATGCGGATAAGGAATATTTTGAAACAAAATTGTACACAGTCTTTAGGGCTAATTATCAAAGAATGAATCTGTTGTTGACAAGTGCCTTATGGCCTAAAGCTTGTCGCTCCCTTGTTTTCTATAAAAGGGAATTCAAGGCCATTAGTTAGGGTCTAAATTTTATGAGAAAGATCTTTGTAAAATTGATCTTTTCTATAGGGTTAGGTCCAAAATAGTTCTAGAGAGTCATAGGAACTAACATGGATTGTAATGTTATTTTGCAGAGCAAACAAGTAATAGAATAGTTGCAGGTTCCCCTTTTTCAAGTGGATCATTTTTTATTTGAATTTGTTGGCTATCATTTGATAAAAGATAGCTTATGATGTTAATGCAAATATATTTTTCCCAATCTTTACTGTCCTATGTGTGATTTTATCTTCTTTTAAGCAAATGGGATCAAGGGTTTCATTTATTTATTGCATTGTTATGATGTATGTAATCTTCTATTCAATGTTTTAGTCCAAGGGGTTAATTAAAATACTTGAATAAGATTACATAGGAGATAAGGCTCGCCATAGGATTTGATAAGTAGTTTAGATGAAGGATTATAAGAAAGAGCAATATTGTAAGGCAGTATTGTTTCAGGCTAGAGCAACTATTAGATGAAATTTTATCAAATTTTCAGTAACACTTTTTATAGATTGTAACCCAAATGAATAAGGCACTAGTATTCGCTAGTAAATCTCATTAGGCTATTAGTTTTCAGTTTTATCTTCTTTATGATCTGTCAGAGCAAATCTTATAAACAATTAGAAGAATCATTTGCTAAGATTTATGTATTTTCTAAAAATAGTCTCACCATCTCTCATCCTTCAGTTTAAGGTTGAGGATCACTGAAGGATTTGCCATCCTTGAGCATTCTCTCTTTTTGTTGATTCTTATTATGAGATAATTTTCTTTGTTTTCAGTAAGTTCCTGAGTATCCTTGCAGAGAGCAGGAACATTTTACTAAAGGGATCACCCTCCCTGGTTCTACAGAGCCTAAAATGCAAGAGGACTTTTTTTCCTTGTTATTATTGGTCCAAGCCTGACTGATATTGATAGTTGGAGGTATCTCTCCATATATATTTAGAGGAAATTAGATTGGTCTCTTCCCTGTAAGTAGTGTAAACCCATCATCCATTTTGCAAACCAACATACTCAGTGGTAGTTATGATAAACTTGTGTCTGTTAGATGATGCAGGATAGATTTGGCCAATCAGATCAAACGCCCATTGTTGAAAAGGCCAATGTGTGATGAAAAGTATGAGATCCCTTGTTGGAACATGTATGGCGCTCCCATGTAGCTGACACTTCTCACAAGTTTAAGAAAATTTTATAGCATCTTTTTCCATATCTGACCAGCAGTAGCCAACCCTTAGCATTTTTCGAGCTAAAGTAACACCGTTTGAATGAGATCCACAAATACCTTCATGGACTTCAAATAATGCATGTTGGGAATCTTCAATTTCTAGACACCTAAGCAAATTACTATCCAAACCTCGCCTATACAAATCGTTAGGGATGATGACATACCATGAAGAATTTTGAATAAGGTTTCTTTTCTCATTACGAGTAAGATTAGTAGGGATAATTTGGTCACGCAAGTAAGAGTAAATGTGGCTATAGCAAGATGAATCATGTCCAATAATAGAAAATACTATCTGGAACTTAGGAGAATCATAAGAAAGATAATTAAAATCTTCCACCAGGAATTCATAGTGGAACTCAGATTCTTGTAGTTGTGGTATAGACGCCAAGGTAGCCATAGCATCTGCTACTCTGTTTGCTGATATGGGAATATGATGAAATGATACAAAGGTAAAGTATATCATTGAGTCTGATATATGTCATTGATTTGGTTGATAATCAACTAAGAGTAGCCATAGATGTGTAGCTCAACAACCTTCCATTCAATAGCCAGCTTGATTCTGTTTACCAAAGCTTCATATTCTGCAATATTGTTTGTGCAAGGAAAGAGGATCTTGTAAGCCTTTGGGATTGAATATCTTTGAGTGATAAAAAATATTCTATCACTAGAACCATGTTGAGTGAAATACCCATCAAAGAACATTTTCCAGGGTCGCTGAGTAAGGTGCATGATGGATTCATCTGGAAATTCTATGTGCAAAGGTTGATTATCTTCAAGCGGAGTATCAGCAAGTTGATTTGCAATGACCTATCCTTTGATAGCTTTGCGTTCTACATATTTAATATCAAATTTTGTAAGAACCATGACCCATTTAGCCAATCTCCATGTAAGTGTTGCTTTGCTAAGAAGGTATTTAAGCAGATCAATCTTAGCCACCAGTTTGATAGAATGTGCTAGAATGTAGTGTCTTAATTTCTGTGATGCAAAGACTAATGCCAAACAAGATTTTTATATGATAGTATAGTTCATCTCATAGGACACCAAGGTTCTGATGATATAATATATAGCTCTTTCCTTTTTATTCTCATCACGTTGTGCCAAAAGTACCCCCACTGATGTATCTGTAGCTGATAGGTAGAGAATCAATGGTTTGCCTTGAATTGGTGGCATCAGTATAGATGGGTTAGAAAGTTATTCCTTGATTTGATTTAGATGTTGTTCACAATCTTCATCCCAATTGTATTTGACTCCATTTCATAATGCCTTTGTGAATGATTGAGCCTTATCTGCTAGCTGAGAAATAAAGTGTCATATTGATTGGAGGCGCCTTGTAAACTTCTCATTTGATTGATATTCTTTGGGGGTGACATTTCCATGATAGCCTTAACTTTTTTCTAGATCCACTTCAATTCCTTTTGTTGAAACAATATATCCTAAGAGCTTACTAGATGTAACCCCAAATGCACATTTCTTAGGATTTAATCTGAGTTTGAATTTTTCCATCTTGTCTAATATTGGACTTAGTTCTGATAGGCATGTTGATCTTTTCATAGATTTAACTAGAGTATCATCAGCATAATCCTCCATGTTTTTGTGCATCATGTCATGAAAAATTGTTGTTACAGCTCTTTGATAAGTAGCACCTGTGTTGTTTAAGCCGAAGGGCATTACATTCCAGCAGAAGGTTCCCCATGCATAGGTGAATGTTGTTTTCTCTTGATCCTCAGGTACAATTTTGATCTAATTGTACCCAAAAAAACCATCCATTAAAGAGTACATTTCATAGCCAGTACTCATGTACACAATCATGTCTATGTTGGGTAGTGGAAAATCATCTTTCGGACATGCTTTGTTTAAATCTCTAAAATCAGTGCAAACATGTATTGATTTGTCAGGTTTAGAAACATTAACAATATTAGATGTCCATTCGGCATAATCAATTGCTCTGATGAATCTAGCTTTTAGTAATTTTTGTAGCTTATCCTTAACAAGTAGTGCAACATGAGGATGTATGTTTCGGAGTTTTTGCTTAACAAGTTTGACTCTGGGAGTGATAGAAAGATGATGCATTATAAGGTCAGGGTCCAGACCCGACATATCCGCATAAGTCCATGCAAAATTGATCTTATTTTTCGTGAAGAAATCAACAAATTCTTTTATTTCTTCGGTTAATAAGGATTAAGCTACATGTATGGTGTGCTGAGCTTCTTCTGTTCTAATGTTTACTTGTTGTATAGTTTCAATTAGCACTAATGATCACTCTTGAAAGTGATCAGAAAAAATCTCAAGTATCTCACCTTCAGGAACCTCAGAGAGGTTTTCACTGTTAGGTACGTCCTTTATTTTTACTATTTTTTATTCTGACACCACCATAGTGTGGTTTTTGCCATCAAAACTCTATTTTTTGTTTTTTGTTTTTTGCGACTAAGATACTTGACATTTGTTGATGTCATGTTCTCACTTTTTTCATTGGTGGAAGAGTCTATTGGTTCAAGTGCATTAAGATAACAAGCAAATGCATAGTCATTGGCAAAGGTAGGTATATTCAAAGGTTGATCTTGGAGAGTGCAGTCAATAAGCTCAAGATGTACTAGGGATAAGGATTTAACAGGTTCAAGGGAATTAATGGTATTGTCATCACAACCTCGGACCGACAAGACGAGTTCCAGAAGACTACCTTGCATAAGTGTCTCGAGACCAAGAAGAGTTAAAACATGATTATCAAAGTGTACATTAATATTTAGGGGACCTAACCCAACAAACTTACCACTAGCATCATTTTCTACTTCAGACTGGACTACATATCGTGGTTTGATAGTAACAAGTTCAACAGATAGAGTTTCGACATTCATGATGAAGTAGTCATAGTTTGGTGTCAAGTAGGTAATGTCATAAATAGAGCTTATGTCAGAGTGATCAAAGTCAGAAGATGAAGCCTTTGACTCTTCTTCAAGTGGTTTAGCGAAAGTATGTATAGTATCAATATCTACATCTTTGATGTTGCAAGTTCCTTCATGATTTGGTTCGATGATCACTTGTACTTGACATACCTGTTGACACAACCTTGATGACTTTGTTAGTCTCAATCATCTTTTCCATTCAGCTTCCTCTGGACTAATGACTAGCCCTGCTGCTATAGCCTCCAATTCTTTAATTGTATTCCCATACCTGATTTTCTCTATCTCATTAGAGGGATATATAGTAGGTGAAGAATTTTCTTGTACTCTTTCTTCTTTCATCGTTTGTTCATAGTATTCTTGTCTTTTTAGTCTGATTCCACTATTTCCTTTTGTAGTTTTAAGCATGCTATCTCTTGTGTTTCATCTATTATATCACTAGATTCTTCAAGAGTTTCTCCAGTAGATGCATCTAACAAAGGCTCTAGGCCCCATTTATACTCATTCGCTTCATTTTCTAAATCATCTACTTGCATTCTACCCATGTATGCGACTAGAATGTTCAGTGGTGCAAACAACTCTTTAATTCCTTTCATTTCTTCTCTCATGTCTTCTGGGACTTCTACTCTTTGTAGTGTTATTGCTGATACAATTGGAACTTGATTACAAGATGCTTCTTCTCTCTTGATTTCTAGTTCTTCTTGTTCTTTTTCATACCCTTCTTGAGTTTTTTGAGTATTTATTTCCCATGATGTTGAAGGGAGTATCTTTTTCCTCCACTTAGACTAATGATGAGAAGTATGTTTTTAATTTGATGACTCCTCTAAATGGTATCCAAGTCCAGCTTTATCATTTGTAGACTTAGTTTGTAGCTGAATAGGTTCAACAATACCTTCTTGATGCTTTCCTAGAGGACTAGTACCTGAATATCCCCATGCATTGAATCATCCTATAGCTTGGACCATATTGTTCAGGGGAAATCTCATGATGTTTTACTTCTTTGTTTTCACTATCTTCTCTGAAAAGACATTTGAGAACAGCCTCCTCCCATGATTCATCTACAAGGGAAGCAGAGGACTCTACAAAAATACCATCATAAATGACATTTGGAGTTGAAGTTTGTGGCTTCATGGCCTCAAATGGTTTTCCAGACTGTCTTGGCGATGGAGGAAGAGACATTAGTGAAAGTACAGGTTCTATCTTGTATCCATCCATGCCAGTATCTATGATTTTCAATTTCTTTTCTAAAGCTTTCATCAAAGTTTCTGAACTTTCAGCTGTAGAGGCTGCTCTATTATGAGGAACAAAGGTATCAATACATTGTTTGAATTCATTACAGGTGTAACTTGTATCAATGGGAATACTAACTTCAACTCCATTATAAGGAAATTGCAAGCACTTATGATAAGTAGATGGTACTTCTTGCATTTTGTGAATCCATGGCCTGCCCAACAAGATATTGTATCAATGACATGTTCAAAAAATCCCAACTATGTCAGTAGATTGTAGGTTCAAATATTCAACCCAAAGCCTCCATCTATCAAAACATGTTTGACTCGGTGTTTATGGATCATAGCTTTGATGTGCAATGGTTGGTTTTGTGGGTGATTCAGTGAATTGTCATCTTCTTCAAAGAAGGTGAGGTAATGAGGCAAAGTTAGATGACCCACCATAGATTGAAATCTATCTACATCTAAATCTTTGGGGACATTAGTAGTGAGCAAAGATTTGTCCAAGATCTCTCTATGAGTAGAAGAGATCTTAAGTAGTTAAAAAATGGAGATTTGAGTGGTAGTACATTTCAATTGTTTGAAAATGCTATAACCAGGAGAGGATGATGAAGCCAACTGCTTAGCTTCAGCTGTGATCATATCTAGTTGTCTGTTTGAAGAATTTGGTAGGTTTGATGTTGCTTGATCAAGAGTTGAAGAACTAACTCCTTTTAGAGTAACCTTCTTTTGATTGTAGGTTACAACATTTACAGTTTGTGTTTTATGTTGTTTAGCTTTGATTATGATCATATTACAATACTCAGATTGGGAAGATTCAATCATGTTGATCACATTGTCATTGTTAGTGTAGGTGTAATTGACTTTGGCAGCTCCCTTGGATTTTGAGGAATCACCTTGTTCATAAGAAGGCAAGGGATCTTTAAAAGCTTTGTGATCAACATTAGTCGTGTGATTTCCAAAAATAATTTTTCTAGCATCGATGAGGTCTTAAATCTCATGTTTGAGTTTCATGCAGTTGTTTGTTGTATGACCCTTGTTTCGATGATATTCACAGTACTCATTTTCCCTCCACCATTTGGGTTTAACTTCTGGATCATATGGTATAGAGTTGTCTGGCAATGTTATTAGATCCTTTTCCAATAAAGTTTTAAGAGATGATTCATACGATTCTTCTAGAGAAGTGAAATTGCGTTTAGGCTTTGAAAGCCAAGATTTCTCTTTAAACCACTCTTTTTATTTCTTCGGAGGATTTTCTGTCGCAGTTTCAGCTGCTTTGAGTGCTTGTGTGCTTCTAGCCATATTAAATATTGTGGGTTTTGATTTTGTTTTTACAGTGTCCACCACTCCATCATTAACAATGTTTTTGTTGTTATCTTTGTTGTATTTCCTGTATTTGTTCTTTTCTTTGGAACTAGAGCCTTGTTATGTTTCTTTCCAAAGTAATATATCTCCTTTCTTTATAAGCACATCTTCCTTTCTGAGTGCACTATCTACCATTTTGTTATTAAGGGTACACTTGCATTTAGTTATTGTATTTCAATTCAGGGATAAGGTTATTGACAAAAATGTCCATCTTCTCAGAATCTGGAATAGGTCTTGAATATCTAGAGAACATCTTTCTCCAACATTGAAGAAAAGTGAGAAAAGGTTCTCCTGTTTTCTGTTTGGTATTGCAAAGTTCGATCATAGTAACTGGATGACAAATGTTATAGGAGTATTGTTGTAGAAACAATTTGACTAATTCCTCAAAAGTTTTAATTCCCATAAGTAGGCTTGAAAACCATTCCATAGCTTGTCCTCCTAAACTCCTTGGTAAAAGGCATATGAGATATGTTTGTTCGTGCATAAACTCCATACATAAAGCACAAAATTCTCTGACATGGTCTTGAGGATCTGCATTATTGTCATATTTGTCAAACTTAGGAATCTCCACTCTTGAAGGAAATAGAGGCATGTAAAGGTTTTTGTCAAATGGGAATGGGAAGATCGTGTCTAAAGAATACTGCTTTGATGATTTATCCTTGTTTTTCGTTTCTGTGATTTCAGTCTGTAATGATTGTAATTGTTTGTTTACCAGTGCCAAGGGTGTCTCTTCCTCTTAAGTGATAAGGGTTTCAATATTAGAATCAGTAGGAAGTTTAGCACCTTGTTTTCCTAGCTCTAGAAAATAGTCTTCTTTTTCTCTAGCCATGATAATCTTCATCGATTTTCAGAAATCTTTATCCTTCTGACAACTATTTATAACAACTTCTATAGGTTCAGAGGCTTCAAACTCACTAGATGAGGAATCACTATCATTAGCATGGGTGTTGATATTGTCATAAGTATCATGTTTAGAAACTTCTCTTTCTTGCCTTTCTCCAAACATGCTAGGAGATAAGGGTTGATAAAAAAATGTTATATTTGAAAATGAAGGTTTATTAGAGACGGGGTCCTCTATGAAGAATAGATTATCTTGTAATGAAAAGGATGATCCTTTACCTTTGGTAGCTTTCTTGTGAGAACTTCTAGTTTGAGTAGGCATTTATGACTGATGTGAACGAGAAATAGATGTGATGTAGAAGTCAAGATCAAATTGAAGCTAGTTGTTCGTTTGATGCAGCGATTGAGAAAAGTGACTAAGATTCGATCTAGTTTCAGGAATGATCTATCCTATATAAGACATGATCTAAGTAACTTAGTTTAATTTGAGAGAAGTGACTAAGACTCAGTCTGGTTTCAAAAATGATCTATCCTATATAAGACATGATCTAAGTAACTTGAGTTTAATAAGTAGCTAATTGAACTAGCTAAAAGATGAACGACAAAATTGTGCAACACAATGAGAGGGGTACACTATCAAGATTATTTATGCTCAGGATTATGATGACCAGATTTATGCTTATTGTAGACTGATTAGGCAAGTATGACTATTCTAGAAAAGTGTGTAGATAGACAAGTTTCTAAATTGACAAAATCAGGAATTCGTACAACAAAGTTTTATAACCCAAACGACAATTTAATAGTTCTTAGATGATACAAGTAGTTTCTCGTACGAGTTGCTGCCTAAACTTGTATGATAGTTTAATGATATCTAGATGACAATCTGATGAGTATGATCATTATTTGTACGATAGTAGACTAACTGCTAGACGATAATTTTATAGTAACAAAACGACAAATTTGTATACCCAAACAACAATTATGACAGGGTCAGAGGATAAACAGACATGACCAATTAAGACTTGTACGACAATAGGTATATAGCTAGATGATAATTCAGTAGACTCATACGATAGTGGACTGGAAAGAGATGAGATTCTAACACAGATAGAGTTTTGACAACTGACAGAGACTAGATTTTGACTAGGACTAAGTTTTGACGACTGACAGAGACCAGTTTTTGACACGGACATACTTTTGATCACTGAGTTGTTTATTCTTTTCTCTAGTTTTAGTATTTCAGTTTCAGTTTCAGGGATGAAAATAAAGTAAACACGTAAGATGTATAATGACTTTAAGCAAAGCACGCTAACTCTACGGAAGTTGGCTTACATAAGAAAACCTTTTTCTTGTAGACGCGGGTACACACCCAATAGCTAATCAGAATACGATCACTGAGTCTCACGCAATGGATTCTCAACACCGTATTAGCCAACTCCAAACACTAATGGGGGCATGAAATAGCAAGTATCTTCAGAGAGTTACTATCTCTCTTGCACAAAGATTATCCCCTTTTTGGAGGTGAATTAGGTAGCCTTTATCTTATAGTTCTTAGTCAAGAATTTCATTCAAAACTACCCATTGAAGTAACACAAACATGATTGAGGCCTATAGCCCGACAAGGTACCGAAATAAGCTCTAGTCACGTAAACATGATTGAGACCATGAGGCCCTACAAAATGCTCAATATGAGAGATCTCAAAGAGAAAACTCAAATAATCCCATCCTCTGAGACTTTAATCACTAGAGGCCTATTTATTATAGTGAGTTGAATGCTCAGGTCCAGTTGTACTCACTTGGGTCATTCTTATAGGGTGAATACTTTTTCCCACTGTGACAGGCCCGGTAAAGGTACACAAATCTCAAACTTAGAAAAAGCTTTGAGGGTCTGGATTTTTGATTGTCTGTGCAGATGAGAGCATACTCTCCTACCTCTTAGATTTTTCTTAAAACACAAAAGACATATTTGTTCATTAACCAGATAGCAATTTAAGTGCCTAAAAAAATGAACTTAAAGAATACACAAAGTTCACTTGAATCTCCTCAGGCAACTTGAAAAAACAAAAAATTAGTAGTTATATTATTTTTATGCGATAGGCGTGTTCTTTGACAAACATTCTACAAAAAACTGGTTAAAGGTTGTCAAAATATCTCAGGCAAAAATGTGTGTGTGAAAAGTGGATAAGGTATCTGTAAACTGTAAAACATAATACTTCAATTAAGTCATTGCATGCATGGTTAGACAAATATAATAATTAATATAAAAACCATAACAAATCGACCTATTGCCTTCTAAAAGGTGCGAGTATAGACTTTCTCTCATATTTGTCTAAGCGATACCAGTGACTAGACTACACCAAGACAAAGGATTTAATCTATATGAGCACACGAATAAGCTAAATGTATGCAATATTAAGCTAGATGGATGAATAATAAACTAGATGAATGAATAATAAGCTACTTGAATTCAAGCAATCATGATTAAACTAAATATGCAAAAAGCTAAACTAAGTTGCAATAATATCAATGCACAATATCGTCAATGACTCCAGAGCAAATACTGCATAGTAACAATAAATCTCCATGGTGTCTTGAATGAGAGATGAAGGTTGAATTTATAGAGACTTAAAAGAGAGACCAACAATCAAGATTGATTAGCAACGAGTGGTTGAGATTCCTCAAGAAAAAGAACAATTTAGGATAATTGAAATAATTGAGAGATCAGATTAAGTTAATCTTGAGATAGATTCCAATTATAGCTTGATTGAATGCATTCAGATTATAAGTCTGAGTCTGCATTAGAGATAAATTAGTTGATTCCATGCACTTGAGATAAAAATAGGTGATTCCATGCACTTTTCCTTAATTTGCTCAATATGTTTATTTAGAAAAAGACTTTTCAATGCAACTGAACCTCTTTCCTCAAAAGCTTTGAGATTTAATTTTAGAGAAAATGATTAATTCAATTTAATTGCTTTTCTGATTTTTCAAGTTATCTCAATTTTAGAAAAAGAAATATCTTAAGTTTAATTTTTTCTCTCAATTTAATTATTTTCTTTTGTTTTCAATTTAACTCTTTCTTTTGCAGATTAATTCCTCTTTTTGTGATAAATGTCTTTTTGTAAATGAAATCTTCTTTTTGTGATAAATTAATTCCTTTTTTTGTGATTTAAATGGGAAATTTATTTATTAATTAAATATGCTAGGATATTTAATAAAATAAAATAGGATAATTGATCAAAATGATTTACTTGGAATGATTTAATTAATTAAATAAATATTTAATTGATATTGAGTGATTTAATTGCGATGTAACATTAATGATTGAAAAATTAATTAATTGGGTCCTCAAAGTTGATTTAATTGGCTTTGGTTAGGACCTTGGTGATGTTGTCAAGATTAGGGGCCCATGGTTTAGGTGACCATTTTTAGGGTATTAAAACAAACACACAAATGCACAACCCACAAAACCAGATGTACAAGGAAAACCCAATATGGGAAAAACCTCAGTGATAAATGCTGCTAGATTCTACTGCTCTAATCCAGTCTCATGATGAAACAATAGATTACAAATGATTTAGGGCACCAACCCAAGGAGCACCAACCCCTACTAATTTTAGGGGACTAACCCAAGGAGCACCAACCCCTGCACCAAGCACCAACGCAATGTAATACAATGAAATACAATTTTAATGCAATGATAGCACCTAGTTGTAAATGAGTTTTTCAACACCTGATCAATTGATGTCTATCGGTTATCACCTTCCTCTATTTCACTAGTCCTTCTATTGGTTATTAGATTGTTCTCTCTGATCTCTTAATGGTTACTCTCTGCCTCTCTTCTCTTTCACAGAACCTCACCCTACACAGTATCACACTTGGATACCTTATTAACCATACAATCTCTACCAATACGCTTGACTATTAAGATTACATTAGTTTACTGGTTACTCTATCTTTGTCGGTTAGAAACTCTCACCAGTTTAGTCGGCTAACTCCACACTCTAACTCTCTATGAAAGAACTCTCAGGTAGATAATTTATCTTCTTGCTCAAGCTCTCTTCTTACTCTCAACTCACATCCAGCATGAACATCTTTAGTCTCAAGTTCACATATTTATATGTGAGGGTTCCCACCAAAAACAACATTCAAATGGTGACGTGCTAGGGTTTTCCTCTACTAACTCAATCCGTATCAAATCTGATCGGATCTCCTTTTCTAGAAACATGATCTGCATCATATCAAACAACACTGCCATATCCTTTCCTTCTAATGCATGTTTTCTATTTTTAGATGTCTACAACATGCTTTTCAGCATTGTTCTATCAATCACCTTTAATACCTCAGATATTTCCTTCAGCCAATGAGTACAATTATCAGATCATCCTACAAGGTCAGTTCAATCACCTTGCCACTTTGTCTCCCTCGAGCTACAACATCCTTCCATCATCCCATGATTTGTAGGTTCTTCATTAATCTCGACCTTCTTGTCAACTATCACGTTGATGAACACTTCACTGACCTTTGTGTGCTCGCCACCTGGTGTCCACCTATCATGCTTGTCAACATCCACCTATACTTAGATTGCAAAGCCAGTTTGACATCCTTCACCGACCAAGACTCACTATTGGTTCAACACACCTTACCGGTATAACCTAACTTCACTGGTGGACCTTCATACTTGTTGACCTCTTCTCTGTTGGTGGATCAACTTGGCCTTCCATCAACCACGTTGGTCCATCCATTGAATCCATTTATAGATTTCATTATACTTCTCTTTGTCTATCGATGATCACATCCCTATGTTCTTCTTTGCTTCTTTGCTTGCTTGCTGGTGGTCCTGCTTTACTGGTAGATGTTGCACCTCATGTGTACCGGTAACATACCTTTTATGTCTACTTACACACTCTATCCTTCATACTGGTTGACATAATTACTTACTTCACCCATACCGATCACCACTACTTACTCACTGGTGACCATTCCATACCAGTTGACATCAATGATAAAATAATGACAATACTAGTAGCCTTAGCAACCATTAGGCATGGAGTCTCAACATACGAATTGGAAACAACTTATATCAAACCTTAACATAGTTATTAGAAGAATTGAATAACAATATTAAGAACCTATTGACTAGACCTAGAACTTGTGCACCAACACCTCGAAAAAAGAAAAAAAAAACTCAAAGCATGTGCTACAACACTTAGAGAAAGATATTACTCAAACAATGTGTAATAACACTTATTGGGAAAATAAAATATATTCTTATCCTAAATTAACCAATAATGACACTTGTTCAAACAAAACCATTCACTAGTTTGCTAAAGTAGCTACCTTATCTTGTTAATGTACATTGCTTCAAATGGCTATGAATAACTAAAAGGAGATAGAGAACCAAAACAAATCCAACAAATAGTTCTTGAAGAATATGGATAAACTCACTCCTCCCTATTCTATATGCATACTATTGTCTTGAAGAGGATAAGGAATCTAGATTTTCTCTTCTTTGGCTACAATCTCATGCTTATGTGTAAGCATGAATGGTAATACCTTGCTAGCTTCAATCCTAGCTAGATGTCTAATGGGACATCCTTGTGAGATGACAAAGTTCAAGGAACTGATGCTGGTCTCACTTTTATGCTCTTCTTTTCTATCATCCTATTGATTTGTGTCTTATTTCTTTAATGCCTCTTTTGAAAATATTATCTCTTGCACCTCTCCTTAATGTTTCTCATGATTTACCTTTTGGAATATGTTGGTTTGGTGTCCAAGATTGAACAAAAAAATTCCAAATCATCACAAAAATAATGTTCTTTTAAATCTTCTTTACTTCTTTGAATAATAGGACTGATTTTGACTTCATTGCAGCTATTTTCAAGGTTAGATGAAACATCAAAAATGTCATCTTGAAATCCTAGCTATGATTTGAGATTTATTATGTTTTCTTTTAATTTAGAGAGTGATGGTTTGACATCAATCTTTGAGAAAAAAATCCTCTCTTATGTTTAGAAACATGTTTTCATCATGATTATCTTCTTCAATCATAATATGTCCTATTTTAATCTCTTGATTATTTTCTTGAATATTAAATACATGAAAGCTCCTTGCTTAACAAAAAATATCTTGTCTCTCTTCTTGTTCAATCTGACCAACATTTTAATTCATGTTCACCTTTTTATCTTTGGAAATCATATTGTCTTCATCTACCTTTTGATGAATCAACACCCTATAGTTATGATATACATTCTCTTGTTGGCAATATGCTGAAATTGTTTATCTATTGTCATTGATGTCAACACTATGCTCTAGTTGGATATGGTTCTTTCCTAGTTGGTTGCTGCTATCCCGGTTGGACCTGTCTCGGTTGGTTCCTATTTCGGTTGGTTCTTGTTCTGGTTGGATTTGGTTCTGGCTTGATTTTGATCCGGTATGATCAGATCGTTGGTTTTGGTTTTGGATAGTTATTCAGGATGGTTATATGCTTGTCACATTCAGTTGGTTCATGATTTGGTGCTCCGAAATCTATCGCTTATGTTCTGGATTACCAGTTGATATTCTTGGTACCAGTTGGCTTTACTAGTTGGTGATATTCGATGAAATGGTTAAGTGATTTTGGTCCAGCTTATGAAAATGGTTTCTAACATACTGAAGGTGTTCTTGCTCATGTTCTAATTCTTTGGTGGATTTGCATTGGCTAGTATGATGATTTGGTGATCCTATTTAGATTCGGTTGGTTATTCTGTGTTATTTGCACTGAGGGTTTCTACCGGTTGGTGAAACATGTTGATATTGGTCTTAGTGGAATTTTTTGCAAATATAATTGTTTGGGAATTTGAATTAGGTCCATGCTATGTAATGTAAATCATAATATTGGTCTGGTGGTATCGTGTGATGAAATTTTTGTAATTATGGTTTATGGGCTTAGGGTTTAGTCGACCTTGTTATCAAGGTTGATGATCTGTTTTTATAGGTGATATACTCAAGTAATTTGTATAGGATGGTATGGTATGGTTATGTCTGCATTATTAGAGAGAGATAATTATGCGAATAGAGATATATCATTCAGTGAAGGGTCATGAAGGATTTAGAGTTGCAGGGTAGACATATGTGCTTCACCGGAACTATATCAAGCATTAGGAGATTCTATCACTAGTACATTTGGGGTTGAATTTTGACGTTAATTCATCGGATTTTCAACTGCATTTCGTCGGACAATTGACAAAAAACATCATTAAAAACTTGTCGTCGGATGTTTTGACATTAGGGGAGGCCATTGAAATTTTGAAGAACACGAGGACATCTTCGATGGTGAATGTGACCGTCATTTCGATGAGCTAATTCTGTTGGGCATATAGCATGCCTGACAGATGGGTTAGTCTTTCCCGTTGGAATTCTGATGGGATTCTGCCACCCATCCGATGAGCCAATGTTGTTGGGCATATAGCATGCCCATCAGACATGTCAGTCTTTACTGTTGGAATTTTAATGGTCTTCTGCCACCCATCCGACGAGCCAATGTCATCGGGCATATGTTGGCATTTGCATGAAGATTGCATTAATAATATGTTATGTTGTCATTGACATCAATTAACCGGTAATGATATTGTTGATTGTTGTAATATTGATTTGTAATCGATAGGATGAACTAGTGAATGAAACTGTAACCAGTAGGAAGAATTTATGGATTGAACTGGTACTACTATATATTTGAGAGGTGAACCGGTAAACCCTACATGTTGATTTGATAAACCCTAATCTATTAATTTTGGTGAATTGGTTGTATTGGTTTATGATCTCATGATGAGTGGTAATAATTATCACATGTATGATTATTGTATAAAGACAATTTCAAGTGATTTTGGCGCATTGATGTAACATTTTTTGTCTAGGGAATGAGAAAGTATATTGCATATAATGCAAAGCGCGTGATGAGTTACTAAGTTTGATGAAGCGGTGATCAAGGAGTGATCAAGGTTTTCTTGATTAATGTGTAGAGATTTATATGTAATCCAACAGTCATACTTGAATTTACTTGTTTGTCATCACTATGAGAATTAGGTTTTTGTTGTGTTACCGACATAATTAATTTGATTATAAGGTCGATGAGTTGTTTAGTTTCAGAGTTGGCATTTTAGTTGAGTGTGTGGTTGCCAAACCGGATGATGTATTTGCAGTTTGAGTAAAGGCAGATAGGAGCATGAAAAGGATCTGAACAAACAAGTGTAGTGCTATTGAAACAAATCAACAAACTCCTGTTGTTTTCTAACAATTACAGCAGAATTGAAATACCCTAACCGGGTAAGCTCTAACAAGCTTGGTGCTATTCAAATCCTCTAACCAGGTGATCCATTAGCTTGGATTTTCAAATCCTCTACTAAGGTTACTCCTTACAGGGTATTGCTTCTAATAAGGCATTTGCATTCAATCCCTTAACTAGGTGGTCCCTAACAGGACTTTTGTAAAGCTTTAGCAGGCTAGTCTCCTAACAGAGCAAACTTCAGAAGAGTTCAGATAGTTATTTTGTTAGTCTCATCTCACCGTGGTTTTTCCCATTTGGGTTTCCACGTCAAAAATATTTGTGTCAAGTGGTGAATTTTTTTGTGGTTATGATCTTATGGTTTATTTTCTTAACCACTTAACTACTTTGATAAGTCATGATAACCAGAAGTATTCAAAAATGAAGTCTAGTGACATATGAAAAGCATTTGGATGTTTATGAGTTTGAAGTTGTTTATTGTTAATTTTTTGTAATAGTCAACCGGTTTATCTTATGAGTTTTTATCTTGACAGTGGTATTGCATTGATAGTTCTAAGTTTACTTTGAGAGATTGATTTTGAGATTGGCGAAGTCCGTATCCATTTTTCTATGTACTGATTCACCCCCCCCTCAGTAGTTGACCGGATTCTTATTCTTTCATCATACCATCAATTGGTATCAGAGCATATTAGGTCCTCTGAGGTCTAAGCCTAACAACTTGAGGTAAAGATCTTGCAGATCATGATGAGTAAGGAAGGTACAAATTTTAATAGAGGGAACTATAGGATATGGAGTGAAAAAATGAAAATTTATATCAAGAGTCTTGGAGATTAGTACTAGGAACATGTTGTTGTTCAATAGGTTGCACCTACTGGGATTTTGACTAATGATCAGAAGAAAGAGAAACAAGAAAAAAATCAAGCATTAGAGGCTATTATCAGTTCTTTATCTGATGCAAAGTACGTAGACGTTCATGGTCTAGAGACTGCATATGAGGCATGGAAAAAACTTGAAGATATTTATAGCGATGATGAACATGTTAAGATTGCTAAAGAAGAGAGTCTAAGAGGGAAGTTTGATGACATGCAGATGGCTGAGGTTGAGAATATCCAGTAGTATGGTCAAAGGATAAAAGAGATAGTCGGTGAAATTAAGAGTGCAAGAGGTAAAGTGGAAGATGCCACAGTGATCAGTAAGGTACTGAGAACCCTACTACCAGTCTACGCTATCCGAGTTGCAGCCATTTAGGAGATAAATTTTATTGACAAAACTAAGGTAACTCTTGACTCCATCATTGGTAAGCTTACTACTTTTGAATTAAATGGTTATAACAGTAGTGTATAGAAATCTGAGTGTACATTTAGAGCTTTTATTTCTAACCCATCTGTGAGAAAAAGTAGAGATGTTAGTCACAATTATGAATCTAGATCCAACAGAGAAGTTGATGATGAAGACAGTTTAGCTGAGCTTGAAGCATTGTTGGCCAAGCAGTTGCCTAGAGGCACTGGTAAATATAGAGGTAACTTACCTTTGAAATGTTTTGCATGCAACAAGATTGGTCACATACCTGCTAACTATCCTAGTGGTTATAATGAGTACAAATGAGAGAAATTCAAGAAGTATAAGGGTAAAGACAAAAGAGATTGTCTTATTAATGTTGATGATGGTATCACTGATGAGGAATATGATGGTGATGCTAATGAAGACATTGTGTTTGTAGCCATTAAAGAGGAGATATCTGATCATAAGGTGTTAGTATCTTGGATGGATAACTCTGATGATTGGATCATTGATAGTGGTTATTCACATCACATGATCGGTGACCAGAGAAAATTTCTTTCTTTGAAGGAATTTGATGGTGGAATTGTAAGATTTGGTAATGACTCGCCCTGCATGGTTAAAGGTAAGAGAATTATTTCTCTTAATGGAAAGAGCAGTGCAGATGATGTCTACTGGGTTGAAGGTTTAAAGCACAATCTTTTGAGCGTGGAACAACTCAATGACAGAGGATACCCATTGGATTTTAAGAATGGTATGTACAAAATATATCACAAAAAAGGTGAACTAATTGCAATCGGAAAGCAAACTAAAGGTAACCTATTTCACCTTAATCCTAAAGTCAGCAACTATTTAATTGAAAAGATAGATGATAGTTGGCTTTGGCATAGGAGATTTTGTCATATAAACTTTGATAACATTGTTAAATTGAGTAAGTCCAAGAAAGTGAGAGGTTTGCCTCAGTTGGACAAAACGGTTAATGCTCTATGTAAATAATGTCAGTTGGGAAAGATGACATCCTCAACTTTCAAGAGCAAATATTTTTTAGCAGAACATTTGTTAGATTTGGTTCATACAGATCTTTCTAGACCAATAAGAACAAAAAGTATTCAAGGTGACAGATATTTTATCACTGATGATTGCTCAAGGATGATGTGGGTCACATTCTTGAAGGATAAGACTATTAAATATTTTGGTATGTTCAAGGCATTTAGGGCCTTAGCTGAGAAGGAGAGCGGTAAGAAGATAAAGTTTCCGAGGACAGATCAAGGTGGTGAATTTACTTTTGAGGAATTCACTAGGTATTGTGAAGAAAATGGTATCAAATGGAAACTTTCTACACCGAGGACACCATAATAGAATGGTATCACAGAGAGAAACAACCGATCAATTGTTGAAGTTTCTAGGATGATGTTGATACAAGGAGGTGTAGCGAAATTTTTTTGGAGAGAAGTTGTTAGCACAATAGTCTACACTATGAACCAGATTCTAGTAAAAAGAGGTAAGGACAAGACTCCTTATGAATATTGGTATGGAAGATCACCTGATGTTATTTATTTCAAGATATTTGGAAGCAAATGTTTTATTAAGAGAGGTGATTATGTTAGCAAATTTGAGGCTAAAAGTGATGAAGCTATATTTCTTGGCTATTCCACCAAGAGTAAGGCCTACAAGTGTTTTAACAACTAGACATAGAGTATTATTGAGAGTTTGGATATTCAAGTGGATGAATATCCTAAAGTCTCAGAGGAAACCAGTTTGGAGAAAAAGGATGAAGATCCTTGCATTTTGTTTTTGGAACAAAAAATTGTCAAATCTGAAACCGGTAAAGCAAATACTAATGTACTAGTTCAACTAGAACAGACAAATTCAAAAGAAGATGATGATAATGAAGAAGCTAAATCTAAAGATAATGATCATGTTATTCCAAGATATGTGAGACTGAATCACAATCCTGAACAAATTTTTGGGGATAAGGATGCTGGAGTACTAACCAGAAGAAGAATCAGATAAAATTCTTACATGATCTCTACTATTGAACCAAGAACTACCAAGGAAGAATTTGGTGATGATCATTGGGTTAAAGCTATGGAGGAGGAATTAGATCAAATTGAGAAAAACAACACTTGGACCCTAGTACCCCAACTGGTAAATAAAAATGCGATAGGTACTAAGTGGGTATTCAGGAACAAGTTGAATGAAGATGGTGTTGTAGTTCAGAACAAAGCTAGGTTGGTGTGCAAAGGTTATGCACAAGAGGAAGGAGAATATTATGATGAGACTTTTGCACCAGCGAAAAGACTAGAAGGTGTCAGAACTTTACTTTCATTTGCAACACAAAAAAAATTCAAGGTATACCAGATGGATGTTAAGTCAACATTTTTGAATGGGATACTGGAAGAAGAAGTATACATTGAGCAGCCAGATGGTTATTTTTTGACTGATGAGAAAGTCATGGTATGTAGATTGCATAAGGATTTATATGGATTAAAGCAGGCATCAAGAGCATGGTATGAAAGGCTTCATACACATCTGATGAAGATGGGCTTTCTGAGAAGCAGTGAAGATAGCAACATATATCTTAAATATGAAGGAGATAAAATATTGGTCAGTGAAGTATTTGTAGATGATAATATTTGGAGGTAATGATGACATGAGCAATTATTTTACAGATGAAATAAAAAATGAGTTTGAAATATCTCTAGTGAGTGAAATAAAAAATTTCATAGGCTTGCAAATACAACAAATGAAGAATGGTATTTTCATCACACAGTCTAAGTATGTGAAAGAGGCTTTGAAGACATTTGGTATGAGTGACTGTAAACTAATTGGGACACCAATGGTTACAGGTTGTAAGTTGTCTAAGGAAGATGAATCCACCCCTGTTGATGAGAAGGAATACAGGTCAATGATTGGAAAATTGCACTATGTTGTTCACAGCATACGGTTACATGTTGTAAGTTGTCTAAGGAAGATGAATCCACCCCTATTGATGAGAAGGAATACAGGTCAATGATTGGAAAATTGCACTATGTTGTTCATAGCAAACGGGATATAGCTCATGCAGTTGGCATAGTTGCTAGATTCCAGAAGAATCCTAAGGAAACACATCTGATAGCAACCAAGAGGGATTTTAGATACTTGAAAGGTGTTGTTGACTATGGATTATGGTATCCATATGGAGGAAATTTTGATTTGAAGGTGTACACAGATGAAGATTGGGCAGGAAATGTTGATGACCTAAAAAGCACAACCAATGGAGCATTTTTTCATAGAGAAGACATGTTTCATGGAGTAGTAAGAAGCAGAGTTGTACATCACATTCTACTACTGAAGCTGAGTATGTTGTAGCTTACATGAATTGTACTTAGGCTATCTTGATGAGGCACATTTTGGAAGGTTTTAAGATAAAGATTTTAAAACCTGTAAAGATCTTATGTGATAATACAAGTGCCATGATTATTTCCAAGAACCCTATTTTGCATGCACGAACCAAGCATATTGAATTGAAGTATCATTTCTTATAGGAAAAAGTGTAGAGTAAAGATGTGATCTTGGAGCATGTTTCTACCAAGGAGCAGCTTGCAGATATCTTTACTAAACCTCTACCTAAGATTACTTTTGAGTATCTTAGAAGTCAGCTAGAGGTTGTACCCCTTCACGAGGTCAGTTGAGCATGATATATATTACATCAATCCCGGAGCTACTTGCAGAATTTTACAAAAGGATTATTGTAGAAGTGGAGTTATTCCACAGGGGGAGCATCAAGTTGTAGGTTGTTGATGCTGCATAGAGAAATTTGACATTACATGTTTTACTTTCAATTTGGCATTGATGTCAAAGGGGGAGAAGAACCAGCGACCAGTTGAAGACATGAAGATCATGGTGAATACTTGGTAATGTAAACAAGGATTCCTATTCACAATCACAACAACAATCAATGGTATTGATAATTGTATTGCCATCAATGCCAAAGGGGAAGATTATTGGCATTTGCATGAAGACTGCATTAATGATATGTTATGTTGCCATTGATGTCAACTAACCAGTAATGATATTGTTGATATTGTTGTAATATTGATTTGTAATAGGTAGGATGAACTAGTGAAGGAAACTGTAACCAGTAGGAAAAATTTATGGAGTGAACCAGTATTGCTATATATTGGAGAGTTGAACTTGTAAACCCTACCTATTGATTTGATTAACCCTAACCGATTAAGTTTGGTGAATTGGTTATATTGGTTTATGATCTGATGATGAGCGGTAATGATTATGACACGTATGATTATTGTATAAAGACAATTTCAAGTGATTTTAGCGCATTGATGTAATGGTTTTTGTCTAGGGAATGAGCAAGTATCTTGCATATAATGCAAAGCATGTGATGAGTTACTAAGTTTGATGAAGCGGTGATCAAGGAGCGATCAAGGTTTTCTTGATTGATGTGTAGAGAATGCTATGTAATCCAATAGTCATACTTGAACCGACTTGTTTGTAATCTCTATGAGAATTAGGTTTTTGTTGTGTTACTGACCTAATTAGTTTGTTTATAAGATTGATGAGTTGTTTAGTTTCAGAGTTAGCAAAGTTTTAGTTGAGTGTCTGGTTGCCGAACCAGATGATGTATCTGTAGTTTAAGTAAAGGTAGATAGGAGCATGAAAAGGATCTGAACAAGCAAGTGTAGTGCTATTCAAATAGATCAACAAAATCCTATTGTTTTCTAACAGTTATAATAGAATTGAAATCCCCTAACTGGGCAAGCTCTAGCAATCTTGGTGTTATTGAAATCCTCTAACCAGGTGATCCATTAGCTTGGATTTTCAAATCCTCTACCGAGGTTACTCCTTATAGGGTATTGCTTCTAACAAGGCATTGCAGTCAATCCCTTAATCGGGTGGTCCCTAACAGGATTTGTTCTTAACAGGACTTTTGTAAAGCTTTAATAGGATAGGCTCCTAACTGGGCAAACTTCAAAAGAGTTCAAATATTTATCTTGTGAGTCTCATCTCACTGTGGTTTTTCCCATTTGGGTTTCCACGTCAAAAATATTTGTGTCAAGTGGTGAATGTTTTTATGGTTATGATCTTATGGTTGATTTTCCTAACTACTTAACTACTTTGATAAGTCATGATAACTGAAAGCATTAGAAAATGAAGTCTGTTGACATATGAAAAAACATTTGGATGTTTATGAGTTTGAAGTTGTTTACTATTAATTTCTTATAACAGTCAACCGATTTATCTTATGAGTTTTTATCTTGACAATGGTATTGTATTGATAGTTCTAAGTTTACTTTGAGAGATTGATTTTGAGATTGGTGTAGTTTGTATCATTTTTTCTATCTACTCATTCACTCCCCCTCTCAGTAGTTGACCGGATTCTTATTCTTTCATCATACCATCAACATAGCATGTCCGTCAGATGTGTCAGTCTTCTTTATCGTCAGAATTCTGATGACATCCAAATTATTTAAAACAAAAGAATGATGCTAATTTTAGAGATTGCAACCTCTCTACTAATGAATTATAGATTTGTTTGAAGAATAAATAGTATTCATTCTTTTAATGAAGTTAGATTGTACTCGACTAAGAAAATGACCCATAGAGTACTCGCGAGTCCTGCAAATACTCTCAAATGTTTTCAACTATGATTTAAGAAATGCCTTTCAATTTGCTTCTTGTGTTAGCTTTGCCTTTCCCTACACCTTATGCTACATATTCTCCTTTGTTCATACTTGTACAAGTGTGGGTGTAGAAACCATTCACACTCCTTTCTTAGATAATCATCCTCAACTATCTCCCTAGTTTTCATAGAAAGTTAAATATCTTCTACCACATGAAGATCTAGTTCTCCAAAGCACACCTCCTCTATAGGTTCACTTGAAAGATGAAAGTCCTTTGAAGCCTTTCCTTCAAGCTCCTATGCTTCCACTCCAACCTCCATGGGGTCCTTTTATTCTTTGTTGCTCCAAAGGACTTGGAATAGGCTACTTGCTTGATAGTTCCCTACATGCATTGCCTCAAAAAGTAATCTCCTATGCACTCTTAAACTTGTTGGCTTCAAGCCTTCACAACCACTTCGGTCATGCTCTTTAGTGTAGCACCTCCTCTAATAGTTTTGTTACCATCTACTCCCACTTTTTCACTCATTCCTTACCTCTACACGATCTCCCCTCCTAGATATCTCTCTATCCTTTTTCTACACGACCACACAACATAATCTTTATTAGATTTTACCTGCTTTGTGTCTGTGACCCCTTCTTGAACAAAGCTATGCTCCATTACCAATACCGGCTTCATCAACTCCTCAAGTCCTCCCCCTAAGAATGTTGGTTCCTTCACACCCTCCTTCTCTCCTCTTGTTGTATTGATCCTCTCTTTTTGTTGTCACCTCTTCCATTATCACATCCAACCTAGCCATCATCTTTGCATTTCTGGCCATCAATTGTGTCTCACGTTTTCTCTTTGCCCTTGCTCTCCATTGAGGCATATTCTTTGTATCTTGTCCTCTGCCCATCTACTGATGATGGCAATCAAGACCTTCCTTGAACCTACCCAACAACCATTGTGCTAGAAGATACACCATCAATTGCCTTAGACTTGACTATCTCAAACCAATTGTTTTACCTAACTATCCCAAATCAGCAATTTTGTCAATCCATATCAATTCAACAATTCTACTAATATTTTCCTCGATTTAGCAATTCTACCAGACTACCTCCACTCAACAATTCTACCAATTCCTTCTCTACAACCTCTCACACACGTGCCAAATTGAATCCCATTGATATTTTTATCAGCGCCTCCTACTCATGTTGTCCTCTCCCGAGCCAAGGCCTTAAATTCTCTATCATCCTCTTCCACGAGGAAACAATCTACATGCCAATGCCTTCTATCAATAGGATTTGCACATATATTTTAATGATGGAGGAGTCATGGACTCCTTAGAGATTGAATTTTGACACTTGAAGAAGCATATAAGTCATCAAGTTTTGTATCTCATAATACACATATTGGACTATATATATCATGGTATAGATATGACAGTTTGCTCCATCCCAAGGAAAACATAGTCCTCTTGTCCTCCATAACTCAACTAGTATGAAAAAGTATTACTTTAAGGTGTGAGCCTCATCCATCTATTACTATCACGAGTGTAGGCAATTCTAGTAGGTAATTATGCTAGGCTATTCTATCAAAATCAAAATCAGATTGAAACCAAAATCACAAAATCAAAATCAAAATCAAAATGGGGTATTGATATTACAGATTGAAACCAAAATCACAGTCTAAGTTTCTCAGTCTAAAAACCCTTCTTTAACCCCTATTATATTGTATTTTGAGTTGCATGCCAAAAAATCATGGAGGGATTGATTGTGTGGCTTTTGAAATACATTTCTAAACATGCCACTAAGTTCTATCATGCTTGAAAGAAAGTTTATGTTGACTGTCCCAAAAAATCACAGTCAAGAAGGGCAGTATAGTAGTGTTAACAACAACAGAACATCCAAAGTGCAGTCTACATATATTATACTAGTTACTCATGCTTGGGAAGTGTTAAGAAGACTACAAACCATCATCTAGGCAAGCATTTTGTGACTTTTAAAACCAAGGGAAGCTAGATGTATGACTGTCCCCAATACATACAGTCAAAAGGGAAGAGAGGGTGACACTTCTTATAAAACTTGTAAACATAGCATGAACACCACGTGTGATGTATCACAGTCATGTCTTGAGTCCAATTTGGTGATGTTCCACCAAGCCATTGGAGTTGAGTATTTTTGAAATTCATTGGTTGAAGTTAGTCAAGGAGAGGTAGAGGCCTAATCTCACCCTTATGCCTACCTATGTATGTGATGAAAGGCACTTGGGGTCATCCCTTATCAAAATGTTAGACCTCCTAATGTTGTCTTTGGATGAATCAAGGATTGGAGTCACCAAAATTGTCTTATCTTATTATTATTGAATACTACCCTATCATGAAGAGTTGAGTATTACCCCTATCTCTACATCACTAGGGCATCAAGTTTGGGACCAACCCATCTGGGAACTACATCATGATACCTCAAAAAAACAATACACATACCAAGCCGCATTAGTTAAGGACAAATATAATAAATCTTGGAGCAGCTAAGAATTTGTTTGTCCTTCAAAGCTAGAGCAGTCTTCAAGGGAGATAATAAGGTTCATATAATTTGATCATTGTCTTTCACAGTCCCAAATAATGAGTAGGAGTACTATTGTATTCAAGAAATCATTAGCAAGAAAAGATAAAATGGTGCCATGAGAATATTTTGATAATGGAAGAAGAAATATTCTCAAACCTTCACAATGACAAATACAATCATGAGCCTTTCACGAGTGAAGAGAAATCACACACAAAATGTAAGCCCCTTCACAAGGCATGATTAGGACATATTGATAGGAACACTTCACATAAAGAGTGCCTAAAGAGAAGACTTGATGATAACAATAGTGATAGCATAATCCACTCACCATTTTGAGTACAATGATACAAATATACACAGTGAGAATATCGAACATAGCAAGCCATAGGAAGATAAAGGTTCATAGTCCTAGGTAAAGACATGTTTGACTAGAGGTAGATTTGAATTTATTTGCTAGTATTAAAGTAGAGGCTACAAGAATTTAAGGGCATAAACAACTCAAAATGAAATAGTATTAGAGAAACATCAAATGAAAATCTTCAAGGCTTCAAATATAGTGACAAGATCAAAGAAATACGAATTTGTTATCGACCATCAAAAGACTAGTGATCGACCATCAAAAGATTAGTGATTGACCATCAAAAGACTATTTTGTGGCTCTAGTATCAAGGAAATTTCTAGTAAAATAATCTTGCTAGTGGTTCCTACTATGAAGGTATGGTTTCTTTTAGCAACACCAAGCTTGGTGATTGGTGCACACACAAAGACAGGTCAGTGGCTTTTACCAACAATGATTGATAGTATATAAGACAACATCAAACATTAGATTCAATGTGTAGCAATCAAGAATCATTGTATTTGTACCATCATCTTCAATTATTTTTTGTGGCTCATGATCATCATCTTCCATGGGATCATTATCTTCAGCTTTGATATTCACACCTCCATGTTCCTCCACTTCAAAAACCATATTCTTTGGGTTGTGTTGATCCATATCATGTTCTATAGGGTGCTTGACCTATATAAAAATGATCAACATAAATAAACCATGATCATGATCTCATCATCGAGTGATTTCTTATGTATATAAATTGTTAAAACAATATAATGAAAAACTTACCAATGGATGATAATCATGCCCCCCTTCAATGTGACCATGCAGCCTATAATGTTTCTTAGCTATTTTGATTAAAAGTCTTCTGGTCTTTAACCCCTTACAAATTTTGCATGGACAATAACATTTTCCATCACCTTTTCTTTTCAAGTTAGACCACAATCTAGCAATTGTCTCCTTATTTTGTTGTTCATTGATATAATCTGGCGTAGTCTTTCTTCACACGCAAAAAAATCAAGCTATAGAACTAGTTATATAGAAGTTGAAATGTTAGTTATGAAATGATGTTTTAGTATAATATACCAAATTAATTTACTTGAACATAAAAATAATGCAAATTGAACCAAAACCATTTAACTCTTCTTTTTCATCTCAAAACATATGTAATGGCTTTGTGGTGATTTAGAGCAGGTGATATGCTAATGGCTTTGTGCTATACAATCCTTGTATCATATCTTAAGTTGACTAATATCTAATTGGGGTAATCCATGAGTATCTAATGTGAATTCATTATCAATGTTGTGAAGTCATCGAGAGTATGGTGATAGTCATCCTTATAGGATCCTCTCAATACTGTCCAAATCCGTGACAAGTAAGACAAAATTCTCAGTCACACCTTGGGTGCAAGTGAATGATATTAAATATACTTTTGGGATGAACACCATTAAGATTAATAGACCCAAGTTAGTCTAAAATGAAAGTAACTATCCATTCCCATTCTCATGCATACTTACATGACTAAGAAAGGACACTTTATGTCATTCCCTACCAAGTTGAATAACTTCCTAATTCTACCCTTGTGTATCCTAAACATTGGAGAGACCTTATTCAACTTTCCTAATCAATGTGGTTGATGTCCTAATATGAAATACTGAGTTCTACCCTTGCCTCTGCATCATACTTCTCACATCATGTTTCTTCACCAAAACACACTATTCCCAATCTTCCTCAATACCCTCAATGGTCAGGCCTCAAGCATTAGGCCTCAATAAACATCGACTTGCTAACTCAACCAACCTTCCAAGAACAATAACTTTGCCTACTCAATTCACTTGAATTCACAAACCGGCCTCACAACACTTGAACAACCTTACACCTTCATTGACAACTCAACAACACTTACAAAGACAACATGACACTCCCTTCAGCATAGTTTCCTTCACAAAAACATGCAACACAAACATACTAAACAACTATTGCCAATATCAAGGAAATAAAAGTACTCCTCATTGCATTATACACATAAAAAACAAACAAGGTGATAGAGGTTTTAATACTGTCACGACCCTAAAATTTTGATTTAATTGAATTTTTATATATTTAATCTTTTTAAAATATATTTAAGACTTATTACTATATTCTCTATATTATTACATGCATTTGAAAATTCAAATTAAGAGAATCCTTATCAGCTTCACTCTCCCTATGTCATTGCTACATAACTCCACTTCAAAACCATGCCTTCCAAACATGAAGGGAGGTTACTTGCTTGGATTAGTTGCATGGAATGTGATCCATTTTACTGGAATATTTTATTTTCAACGTCATGAAAATTTGAAGGCATGACATAGTGGAAAAGAGAACACACGTATCGAAAAGTAGTTGTGAAGTGCAACACATGTCCCACAAATGCTAAGAAAAATAAAAGGATATTCACTTCTTTTAGGTAGGAACTAGGAGTTTATGTTTTTGAAGGGAGAAATGAGTGCAATCTAACTCTCTAGGCTTTCAATAACCATTAATTGTTGGCATTTGGATGAAGATTGCATTAATGATATGTTATGTTGTCATTGATGTCAATTAACCAGTAATGATATTAATGATATTGTTGATGTTGTTGATATTGTTGTTAATATTGTTACTGTAACTAGTAGGAAGAGTTTGTGAGTTAAACTAATAACCGATGTAAACCTTATCTATTGATGTAACCGGTAAACCCTACCTGTTGTTTTCTGTTAAACCCTAACCGATTAAGGTTCTTGAATTGGCTATGTTGGTTTATGATCTGATGATGAGCGGTAATGATGGTGACACCTATGATAATTGTATAAAGACAATTTCAAGTGTTTTTTGGCATGTTTTTGTAACGATTTTTGTCTAGGGAATGAGAAAAGTGTATTGCATATAATGTAAAGCATGTGATAAGTTAATGAGATCAATGAAGCAGTGATCAAGGAGTGGTCAAGGTTTTCTTGATTAATGTGCAGAGATTTCTATGTGATCTAATGGTCATACTTGAAATGATTTATTTGTAATCTCTATGAGAATTAGATTTTTGTTGTGTTACCGACCTAATTGATTTGTTTATAAGGTTGATGAAGTTGTTTAGTTTAAATGTTGGCAAAAGATCAGTTGAGTGTGTGGTTGCCGAATTGGATGATGTATCTGCAGTTTGATTAAAGGCAGATAGGGGTGTAAAAAGGATCTGATCAAGCAAGTGTAGTTCTATTCTGACAAATCAACAAACTCCTGTTGTTTTCTAACAATTACAACATAATTGAAATCCTTTAATTGGGTAAGCTCTAACAACCTTGGTGTTGTTTAAAACCTCTAACAAGGTGATCCATTAGTTTGGGGTTTCAAATATTCTATCAAGGTTACTCCTTATAGGGTATTGCTTCTAACAAGGCATTTGTAGTCAATCCCTTAACCGGGTGGTTCTTAACAGGATCAGTTCTTAACAGGACTTTTGTAAAGCTTTAACAGGCTTGGCTCCTAATAGGGTGAACTTCAGAAGAGCTCAGATAGTTATCTTATGAGTCTTATCTCACCATGGTTTTTACATATTTGGGTTTCCACGTCAAAAAATATTTATATCAAGTGGTGAATGTCTTTGTGGTTATGATCTTATGGTTGATTTGATTAACTACTTAACTATTTTTCATAAGTCATGATAACCGAAAGTTTTGAGAAATGAAGAAGTTGTTTATTGTTAATTTGTTGTAACAGTTAACCGGTTTATCTTATGCGTTTTTATCTTGACAAGTGGTATCTCATTGATAAGTTTACTTTGACAGATTAAAATTGAGTTCAGGAAAGTTTGTATCAGTTTTTCAGTTTACTGATTCATGCCCACCCCCCTCTCAGTAATCTACTGGATACTTATTCTTTCTTGATACCATCAATTGGTATCAGAGCTTATCAGTTCCTATAAGGTCTTAGCCTAACAGGGTGAGGTAAATATCTTGTAGATCACAATGAAGAAGGAAGGTCTGAAGTTTAATAGAGAGAACTATAGGCTATGGAGCGACAGAATGAAAATTTTCATCAAGAGTCTGGGAAGTCAGTATTGGGAACATGTCAATATTAAATATATTGCACCCACTGGGATGTTAATTGATGATCAGAAGAAAGAGCAACAAGAAAATCATCAAGCATTAGAGGCCATTATCAGTTCCCTGTCTGATGCTAAATATGTAGATGTTCATGGTCTAGAGACTACACATGAGGTATGGCCAAAAATTTAAGAGATTTATAGCAGTGATGAACATGTTAAGATTGCTAAAGAGGAGAGTATAAGAGGAATGTTTGATGAAATGCAGATGACTGAAGGTGAGAATATCCAACAGTATGGTCAAAGGATAAAAGAGATAGTCGGTGAAATTAAGAGTGCAGGAGGTAAAATGGAAGATTCCACAGTGATCAGTAAGGTACTAAGAACCCTGCTACTGGTCTACGCTATGAGTTGCAACTATTTAGTAGCTGAATTACATTGACAAATCTAAGTTAACTCTTGATTCCATAATTGGAAAACTTATTTCTTTTAAATTGAATGGTTATGATGGTAGTGTACAGAAATTTGAGTCTATGTTTAGAGCTTCTGTTTCTAACCCATCTGTGAGAAAACATAGAGATGTCAGTCATAGTTATGAATCCAGATCCATCAGAGAAGCTAATGATGAAGATAGTTTATTGGAGATTGAAGCATTGTTGTCCAAGCGGTTGCCTAGAGGTACAAGTAAATATAGAGGTAAATTACCTTTGAAATGTTTTGCATGCAACAAGATTGGACACATTGTTGCTACCTATCCTAATGGTGAAAATGAACACAAGTGAGAGAAATTCAAGAAGTATAAGGGTAAAGGAAAAAGAGATTGTCTTATTGTTGTTGATGGTGCTATCAATGATGAAGAATCTGATGGTGATGCTAATGAAGATATAGTGCTTGTAGCCATTAAAGAAGAGATATCAGACCAGAAGGCATTAGTATCCAGGATGAATAACTCTGATGATTGGATCATTGATAGTGGTTGTTTACATGATATGACCAGTGATCAGAGCAAATTTCTTTCTTTGAAGGAATTTGATGGCAAAGTTGTAAGATTTAGTAATAACTCACCCTGCATGGTTAAAGGTAAGGGAATTATTTCTCTTAATGGGAAGAGAAGTGCAAATGAGTCTACTGGGTTGAAGGTCTAAAGAACAATCTTTTGAGTGTGGGACAACTCAATGACAGAGGATACCCATTGGATTTTAATAATGGCATGTGCAAAATCTTTGACAACAAAGGTGAACTAATTGCAACCAGGAAGCAAACTAAAGGTAACCTGTTTCACCTTAATCCTAAAGTTAGCAACTATTTAATTACAAAAATAGATGATAGTTGGCTTTGGCATAAGATATTTTTTCATATAAACTTTGATAACATTGTTAAAGTGAGTAAGTCCAAGACAATGAGAGGTTTGCCTCAGTTGGACAAACCGGTTAATGTTATTTGCCAAGAATGTTAGTTAGGAAAGATGATATCCTTAACTTTCAAGAGAAAATCCTTTTCAGTGGAGAATTTGTTAGATTTGGTCCATACAGATCTTTGTGGACCAATAAGAACAAAAATCATTCAAGGTGACAGATATTTCATGATCCTCACTGTTGATTGTTAAAGGATGATGTGGGTCACATTCTTGAAGGATAAGACTAAAGCTTTTGGTAGGTTCAAGGCATTTAGGGCCTTAGCAGAGAAGGAGAGCGATAAGAAGATAAAATGTCTAAGGATAGATCAAGGTGGTGAATTTACTTCTGAGGAATTCACTAGGTATTGTGAAGAGAATGGTATCAAACGACATCTTTCTACACCAAGGACACCACAACATAATGGTATAGCAGAGAGAAACAACCAGTCAGTTGTTGAAGCTTCTAGGACAATATTGATACAAGGTGGTGTAGCAAAAAAATTATGGAGAGAAGTTGTCAGCACAACTATCTACACTATGAATCTAGTTCTGGTAAAAAGAGGTAAGGGCAAGACTCCTTATGAATACTGGTATGGAAGATCACCCGATGTTAGTTATTTCAAGATATTTGAAAGAAATTTTTCTATAAAGTGAGGTGATTATATTAGCAAATTTGAGGCTAAAAGTGATGAAGGTATATTTCTTGGCTATTCTACCAAGAGTAAGGCCTACAAGTGTTTTAACAACCAGACATAGAGAATTATTGAGAATGCTGATGTTCGAGTGGATGATTATCCTGAAGTCTCAAAGGAAACCAGTTTGGAGAAGAAGGATGAGGATCGTTGCATTTTGTTTTTGGAACTAGAAACTATCAAATCTGAAACCAGCAAAAAAAATTCTGATAAGCTAATTCAACCGGAACAGATAAATTCTTCAGATGATGATAATGAAGAAGATGAACCTGAAGATAATAATCATATTATTCCAAGATATGTGAGATTGAATCACAATCCTAAACAAATTATTAGGGATAAGGATGTTGGAGTACTAACCAGAAGAAGAGTAAGAGGGAACTCTTGCACGATCTCCACCATTGAACCAAGAACTACTAAGAAAGCATTTGGTGATGATAATTGGGTGAAAGCTATGGAGGAGGAATTGGATCAAATTGAGAAAAACAACACTTGGACCCTAGTACCTTGACCGGTAAATAAAAATGTAATAGGTACTAAATGGGTATTCGGGAACAAGTTGAATGAAGATGGTGTTGTAGTTCGCAACAAAGCTAGGTTGGTTTGCAAAGGTTAGGCTCAAAAAGAAGGAGAAGACTATGGTGACACTTTTGCACTAGTGGCAAGACTGGAAGGTGTCATAACTTTACTTGCATTCATAGCCCATAAGAAATTCAAGGTATACCAAATGGATGTTAAGTCTACATTTTTGAATGGGATACTGGAAGAAGAACTTTATATATAGAGCAACCAGATGGTTATGCTTTGACTGATGAGAAAGGCATGGTATGCAAATTGCATAAGGATTTACATGGATTAAAGCAGGCACCCAGAGTATGGTATGAAAGACTTCATACACATCTAATGAAGATAGGCTTTCTGAGAACCAGTAATGACAGTAACATATATCTCAAATCTGAAATACTGGTCAGTGAAGTATTTGTTGATGGTATCATATTTGGAGGTAATGATGAAATGAGCAACAGTTTTGTAGATGAAATGAAAAATGAATTTGAAATATCTTTAGTAGGGGAAATAAAATATTTCATAGGCTTGCAAATACAAAAAATGAAGAATGGTATTTTTATCACATAGTCTAAGTATGTGAAAGAGGTCTTGAAGACATTTGGCATGAGTGACTGTAAACCAGTTGGGACACCAATGGTTACAGGTTGTAAGTTTTCTAAGGAAGATGAATCTAAATCTGTTGATGAGAAGGAATACAGGTCAATGATTGGAAAATTGCACTATGTTGTTCACAACAGATCAGACATAGCTCATGCAATTGGCATAGTTGCTAGATTCTAGAAGAATCCTAAGGAAACATATCTGATAGCAACCAAGCGAATTTTTAGATTCCTAAAAGGTACTATTGATTATGGGTTATGGTATCCATATGGAGGAAATTTTGACTTGAATGTGTACATAGATGCAGATTGGGCCGAAAATGTTGATGACTGGAAAAGCACAACCGGTGGAGCATTCTTTCTTGGATTAAGACTTGTTTCATGGAGTAGTAAGAAGTAGAGTTCTACTTCATAGTTTACTGTTGAAGATGAGTATGTTGCAGCTTACATGAATTGTATACAGGCTATTTGGATGAGGCACATTTTGAAAGGTTTTAAAATGAAGATTTCAAAACCCATAAAGATTTTATGTGATAATACAAGTGCCATAAATATTTCCAAGAATCTTGTTTTGCATGCACAAACCAAACATATTGAATTGAAGTATCATTTCTTGAGGGAAAAAGTGCATAGCAGAGATGTTATCTTAGAGCATGTTTCTACCAAGGAGCAACTTGTAGATACTTTTACTAAACCTCTACCTAAGACTACATTTGAGTATCTTAGAAGTCAGTTAGGGGTTGTACCCCTTCATGAGGTTAGTTGAGCATGATGTAGATTACATCAATCCCTGAGCTACTTGCAGAATTTTACATAAGGATTGTTGTAGAAGTGGAAGTTATTCCACAGGGGGAGCATCAAGTTGTAGATTGTTGTTGTTGCACAATGAAATTTGACATTACATGTTTTTACATTCAATTTGGCAATACTGTCAAAGGGGGAGAAGAATTATGTGATTGTTGGTGTAGATAATTATTCATCATGGATATTATTACACCTTACTTAAGTTTACTTAGGAAATTCATTTCATAGTAGTTTGGGTATGAGACACTTGGGTCTTTGTGCCACATTGGGATAGTGTGTGTAGGAGAATTTCCACCTGTTATGGTATTGATCTTGTTACTACTCTATCATATCCACTTATTGTGGAGTGATAATTCAACCTTCGATGGGTGATCCACCTCATGTGTAATATTTTATTGTTTCTCCTACCTACCCTTGTCTCTTATTGAGCCACTTCTCATGTTTGTGTGCTCACATATCCATATAGTCTTGCCTATATAAGAAGACTCATCTACATTGAACAACATGTAATAATCCAGTTGATCAGTATTTTCTTGATAGAATATAGTTTATTTCTATCATTTATTTTGTTCTCTCTTATTTATGTTTTCCATTGCCTCTACATCTTGGCAAAATCTCACATGGTATCAGAGCCATTGGAGTGTCATTGGTTTGCTAATTGAGAGAAATTTGATGCTATTTGAGGTTTGCATTTTGGAGATTTCTATTGCAGGTTATTATTGAAGCTTGATGGGTCAAATCTGAGGTCACCATTGGATTGAGAAGGTCCAAGAAAGTCATTTTTTCCTTTTGTTTCATCCAAATCGGACTTCGGAGACCAAATTTAGAGGCATTTGAAGTTTGAAGCCATGACAAAATGTTTCCAAAAATTATAATTTTGTAGGCAATTTTCAAATAGCGATATCTCACTCATCCGAACTCCTTTTTTCAAGCAATTTTTTTTTGTTTTGGGGTAGAATGTCATGATATGTATAGTGGTATGGGAGTTTTCTAATTTTTAGATACAAGTTTTTCTAAAATCGTAAAATCTTGATTTTTACAAATTTGGAGGCTTTGTTCAGGCTCATATGGACTCCTTTTCAGATGTTGTTTTTTTTGAAAGTGCATAATTTTTTGTCTACTTTAATAATATGCCATTTGTTTGTAGTGATTTTGAGTAGAAATTTTAATTTCAGTACTTGGTAACTTTTTGGCCTATTTGGTACTTGTATTTTGCTTGGATCTCAATTTAGATCACTAGTAGTATTTGTTGAAGTCTCTTATATCTCATTTTGAAAAGTTGCAAATTTGAAATCAGATGTCCACCTTGCCTTATTTTGCAAGTGGCCTATTGAACACACACTAAGTATAAAATGCCAAATCATAATTTTGGGGGGGTTTCTTGATTGAGTAATTTGGGTAGGGTGTCTTGTGTGATTGTGCCTCTCTCTATCTTGTGTTTTTTCCTTTTTTCTGCTATGGGTTCTCCTAAGTTTCCTCTGTTAACTCCTAATAATTATGCTACTTGGAAAATTGATGCATGGAGTAAACTTATGGAAAAATGACTAACTCATTATATTGATGGAACTATTGTTGCTCCTGTTGATCCTAAGACTGATCTTGTTGGTCACTTGGATTGGCTCACTAAAAATATCATGGCAATTGGTACCTTAAGAAAGTATGTATCAAAGGATCTCATTTTTCATATTGAAATATGTACTCTAATCAAGGATGCTTGGAAAAAGTTTCAAGACTTGTATGGTCAAGTTGATGAGATTAGGGGATATCAAATTGATAGTGATCTCACCATTCTAGATCCCAAGAACTTTGATACTATACAAGATTATGTCACCAAGGCAAAAGAGTTGAGCGCACAACTCAAGGATTGTGGCATTGATAAGAAGGATACTCAATTGATCTTCAATTTGATGGGCAAGCTTCCACAAGAATATGCAGCATTTGTTTCTAGTTTCCAAACCCATAGGATGACAATGGGTTCAAGCTACACAATGCCTACATTTGATACTTGTGTTGAAATGTTGATGATGGAACAAACTAAGTTGATAAGCATGGGCATTCTTAAGACTTCTAAGTCTCAAGAATTAGTGGCAAATCAAGGGAACAAATGAAATCAAGGAAAGGATAACTCAAACAAGAAGAAATGGAAATCAAAGCCTAAGGACAAAGCATCACCTTCTCCACAACAAGGAGATTCATCCTCTTCCAAGAGGGAAAATTCACCAAAGAGATAGACCTACTTGTGCATATTGTAAAAATTTTGGTCATGAGGAGCGTTGTTGCCATTCTAAGAAGATTGATGAGCTTGCACATATCCTCAAAAAGAATAACATTGATTTGTGTAATGTCTACAAGAAGGATTATTCATCAACTTCCACTTTCTCACATTCAAAAGGAAAAGGGAAAGAATTCATGGATTCTACAAGTAGGAAGACTCACTCTTTTGGGACAAGAAAAGGAAAAGCTCTTTGTGCTACTACAAGTCTTGATTTAGGGAGATGGCTTCTAGATTCAGGGGCTTCTCATCATATGGCATCTTTGCAGTCTATGTTCTCTTCATTTGAGCCTTGCACTATGCCAGAGATTTTGATGGGCAATCATACATACATGGATGTGATTTGGAAAGGATTTATTGCCATTGGGGATAACTCCTTCAATGATGTGTTGTGTGTGCCCCATTTGACAAGCAATCTCCTTTCCATCTATCAAATCACACATGGTGCAACTAAGAGAATTGTGGAGTTCACACCTGAGTCAGTTTTCATTAGAGACTTGGAGACTAGAGCTGTCATTGCGACTGGGTGGTTGATCATGCATCTCGGTTATACTCCTTTTCATATTTTTTTGATGATGATGATTTCACATATGATGATTTTACACATGATGATCACACTTCTTATGATGATTCATATTTTGAGGAGAACTATGGGTAGTTGAACTTGGGGATTCTCACATGTGATCTCGTTCTTGAGCCTTATGTTTCATCTCCTCCTATTGATATCACATCATCTATTGCACCTGATGATGCATATAGTGCGACAGTTTTGCCTTCATGTGATTCAGTGCAGCAAGATATTTCATGTCTTCCAACTTTAGTTTCATGGGATGATTACTTGACAAACATTCCAGGTTGGTTTGTGGAATTCTACATTGTAGATTTGGGAGACATCATTGATGATATTCATCTTCTCTTTGATGAAGATGATTCTTCTTTGATTGTTGTGAGGGAATACTCTGACCCTCTTGTTCATTCTCTACATGATCATTCTTTCGAGGTTGACATGATTGTGGATACTTGTGTACAATAGTTGGAGGAGGTCTCTTTATGTTTTGAGGAGACATGTGAGTCTTTGGGACTTGTGCTACTTTCATCTCTACTATATCTTGGAGTACCTTTTTTAGTAGTGTGGAGCAGTTTACCACCTTTGGAGGGGGTATCTTTCAGCATCGACATGGGGACACTTGAGCATTTTTCAAAGATTTCATTCATCATGAGATTTTTTCATACATCTTCCATTCATGATTGGGGAGACTTCATGGATACACCTTTGGTTTTGTTTCTTCCTAAGGGGAGGAATGTTGTTCAACATTCATGGAGGAGTTTCTTCATACATCATCAAGCTTCTATCATTGGTGCAGATTCCACATTGAGGGGGGGCTTCCTAGATTCTCTTCTTCTCTCATATGGGGGGGACTTTTTCCTCACATGGGGTTTTGTTCCTCACATTCTTCTATGAGAGTTCTCTTGTATAGCTTTCATCTCTCTTTTGTGGGAGGGTTTTTTCCCATTGGTTTTTTCTCTCTTTCCCCACTTTGTGAGAGATTTCATTGTATTGGTTTGCATGCATTTGCATTTGTACATGGGTACCTAACATGGCCTAGTATTCGGGACCCATCTTGCATTGCTTAGTTGCATTGTAGACTTAAGTGCATTCCCCTAAGTTGCACTTAAGGGAGGGTGTTGATGTAAATAATTATTTAGCATGGGTATTATTACACCTTACTTAAGTTTACTTAGGAAATGCATTTAAAAGTAGTTTGGGTATGAGACACTTGGGTGTTTGTGCCACATTGGGATAGTGTGTGTAGGAGAATTTCCTTCTTTTATGGTGTTGATCTTGTTACTACTCTATTATATCCACTTATTATGGAGTTATAATTCCACCTCATGTGGAATATTTTATTGTTTCTCCTACCTACCACACCTATTTCCTACCTACCTTTGTTTCTTATTGAGCCACATGTCATGTTTGTGTGCTCACATATCCATATAGCCTTGCCTATATAAGCAGGCTTATTTACATTGAACAACATGTAATGATCCAGTTGATCAGTATTTTCTTGATAGAATACAGCTTACTTCTATCATCTATTTTGTTCTCTCATATTTGTTCTTTCCATTGCCTCTATTTCTTGGAAAAATCTCATAGTGATTATGAGAAGGAGAACCAGAGACAAGTTGAAGACATGGAGAGCATGGTGAATAATTGGTAATGTAAACCAGGATTCCTATTCACAATCATCCAGCAATCAATGGTATTGATATTTGTATTGCCATGAATACCAAAGGGGGAGATTGTTGGCATTTGCATGAAGATTTCATTAATTATATGTTATGTTGTCATTGATGTCAGTTAACCGGTAATGATATTAATGATATTTTTGATGTTGTTGATATTGTTGTTAGTATTGTTACTGTAACTGGTAGGAAGAGTTTGTGAGTTGAACCGGTAACCGGTGTAAACCTTATCTATTGATGTAACCGATAAACCCTACCTGATATTTTTTGTTAAACCATAACTGATTGAGGTTGTTGAATTGGTTATGTTGGTTTATGATCTGATGATGAGTGGTAATGATGGTGACACATATGATAATTGTATGAAGACAATTTCAAGGTTTTTTGGCACGTTGTTGTAACAATTTTTGTCTAGGGAATGAGAAAAGTGTATTGCATATAATGAAAAACGTGCAATGAGTTACTGAGATCAAGGAGTGGTCAAGGTTTTCTTGACTAATGTGCAGAGATATCTATGTGATCTAACGGTCATACTTGAACTGATTTGTTTGTAATCTCTATGAGAATTATATTTTTATTGTGTTATCGACCTAATTGATTTGTTTATAAGGTCGATGAAGTTGTTTAGTTTAAGAGTTAGCAAAAGATTAGTTGAGTGTGTGGTTGCCAAACCAGATGATGTATCTGTAGTTTAAGTAAAGGCAGATAGGAGCATAAAAAGGATCTGATCAAGCAAGTTTAGTGCTATTCAGACAGATCAATAAACCCCTGTTGTTTTCTAACAATTATAGCAGAATTGAAATCTCTTAACTGGGTAAGCTCTAACAAGCTTGGTGCTATTTAAATCCTCTAACAAGGTGATCCATTAGTTTGGGTTTTCAAAGCCTCTATCAAGGTTACTCCTTACAGGGTACTGCTTCTAACAAGGCATTTGTAGTCAATCTCTTAACCGGGTGGTTCTTAACAAGACTTTTGTAAAGCTATAACAAGCTTGGCTCCTAACAGGGTGAACTTTAGAAGAGTTCAAATAGTTATCTTGTGAGTCTCATCTCACCGTGGTTTTTACCTATTTGGGTTTCCACGTCAAAAAATATTTGTGTCAAGTGGTGAATGTTTTTGTGGTTATGATCTTATGGTTGATTTGATTAACTACTTAACTATTTTTTATGTCATGATAACCAGAAGTATTGAGAAATGAAGAAGTTGTTTACTATTAATTTGTTGTAATAGTTAACCGGTTTATCTTATTAGTTTTTATCTTAACAAGTGGTATTTCATTGATAAGTTTACTTTGAGACATTGAAATTGAGTTTTGGAAAGTTTGTATCAGTTTTTTAGCTTACTGATTCACCCCCCCTCTCAGTAATCTACTGGATACTTATTCTTTCTTCATACCATTATTAATTGTGTTTAACAATTGGGGGCACACACTTCCATGGAATCATGTGTTGTACTTTTGTTTTCAACATGCAGTTCTTATGCAAAAAAAAAGAGGAATAATTTGAGGGATAATGTAGCAACTGTTCATGGTATTTGTGATTAGAGATGCCATAACACTTCTATTTGTAAAGATCTAATAGCATTCATCATGTTGTAATGAGTTAAGGGGAGGTTAGAGATATACAATGTATTAGGAGATCCAAATCAGTTGTTGGTAAGGGACATTATTGGGGTAATGGTAGAATTTTTTTGAATACATGATAGGAGCTTGGACATTGATGCCAACTTCTAAAGATACACAAAATGCATGCACCCAAAGATATGTCAATTTTCAAATTCAGAGTTTTATGAAAATCGTATCATAAACTGTCCAGTGTTAAAAATGAGGTAGATGACAACTAAGAAGGGAGAGAAGATAAGAAGATGAGACATAAGAGAGGTAGAACATGACAAATACGAAGCCTTCGTCAGCCATTATCAACATCTTCTTCCTCATAATTCAATGAGATCATCATCCAATTGAGGTAGGGAACTAGTGCCTTCGTTGATTTTATAATATTGGCTTTCAGATTTTTTTTATGCAATAACTGACCAAGACATAGATCTAAGCTAATTGTGTAAGACTTGTTCATTAAGTCTTTACATCTGTGTGCCATATCACTAACTCTCCATTTAATTGCTAGCATATTCTATGTGTATGCTCTGTAGATTTGCTTGAATGTTTTCCTTTCAACTTTGAAGTTTGGAAAGGAGCTTAACGATTACACATTCATTGCAATCTACAACAACCTGTGACCAAGATTTCATAGTGACCATAGCGCCTATTTAGGTGTGAGTGTATTATTTATTGGCCAATTATATTTCCAGTGAAGGTATCCTTTCAAGGTACAACACATTAAGTTCAAGAAGTAATTTTTTCTTATTTTATTTCCTATCTTATGCATATAATGACCGATGACCAAATGTCTTTCGAAGATTAATTTAGATCCAATTTATTTGGTTTTTCACTTATTAGTTGGAATTAATTGAAATTTTTTTGAAGCCTTTTCACCAAATCCATTTTGGGTATATATCATAAACCATGAGACCATTCCTATTTGTTATGAAATCGGTCATAAAGTTTCATGCCTCCACTTTTGTCATTTCATTTGGCACTTTACCAAAGATTCACACCTATTGTAGGTATGTGTACCTTGTTTACGAGACCGCATTTTACATGCATAGCTAGAGTTGTAGCTCCATTTCAATGATTCTATGTTTTGTCAAATAGTTCTCATGCTTTCTCTATGTACGCCTAGAAGCCAAACAAGCTTACAATATTAAGAAGTGTATCCAAAGTGCCTCATTACCTTAGTACTTTGGGAGTTTCTTATGGAATCCATTATAAATACGTCCAACAAATGTATCATTACATGCCTTAAAATGATATCTCTTGAGGCATCTGTTTAACAATGTGGTTGCTTTGTTTGTGCTTCCGCACTTTGCATGCATGTCTAGCAAGTTGCTTGTAACTACACTGGTTGACAAAATTTTTTCTTTTGTTGTTCTTTGATATATTCCCCTTCATTATTGTTGTATATCTGAAACAGTGCGCAATATAGTAGTACAAAGCTATTTTTCAAATTATTTTATTTTAGCATCTCTAGTAAACTCCACAAGTTCATTGTTGTATTTAGATGATGGAAATGGTCCACATCTCTAAGAATAATTTATTTTGCAACAATATTGGAGATGAATCTTAAAATTAGCGTAAAAATCCAATATCCATTTGTTAGACGTATTGGGTAACCTTTAAAGGAAGGGTAAAGCCTCTTTTTTGCCAAACTTAGATACCACTTAGGTAAGATTGATTACTTATGATCTATTCTAGGTAAGGTATTAGACTACTCTCTTGGACAAAAATATGATAATAGTTATAGAGAAAGAAGTAAGAGATCATACAAATAAGTTAATATTGCATTAGTTTATTATTCTTTGATTAGGGATTGAGTATCTAAATTTCACCTATTCTGAGTTTTGGCTAGAAAACAATAAAAGGAATTTAAAGATTTATTATCTAAAAATCATATTTTTATTTTAGTCAATCTTGTGACTTTTAGAATACTTTTATTGTAACCTATTTTTATTCTATATTATAGAAATTATGTTTCATCATGCATGTTAAGGGGTGCATTCCTGAGAGGAAGAAATTTCATACCTTTGAATTGAGATGATCAAGATCATAGAGAATAATAGAACCTAGTTTTGGAGAGAATATTTAGATATTCTTCTTAACCTTGCCTTATAAGATAACTAAATGGTGTAATCACACGTTATTAAGGAAATAAGTATAGAGGGTGGCATTCAAATGAGGTAAGAATTTAATGAATTCTATAAACTATAGGTCAAATAATCTTATTCTTTTATCCTATTGATAAACTTGCAAGAAGAATGACATGATGGAATGGTACATTATCAAGACTTTTGTTTAAGGTTTATTATCTCTTAAAATGTTACTTAATAACATATACAATTAAGGATGAATCATCTTATATTGTTTTCCTTAGTGTTAACCATTTGGATGTTAACCAATGATATCTTAAATGATCTTTATTAGCTTAAAAAAAAATGAAGTTGAAATCAATTCCTTGTAAGGAAGTTAATCTATGGAACCAATGTCAAATTAGTATGTCGTCATTATGAAAACTAAGGTTAGTTAGTTAAACTTAACAATATACCTAAGCTCTTATACTAATGGTGTAGCGATATGTTTTTTTAAAATGCATAAAAAACAAGGGTGTTGACCCTTTACGCTAATAGCCCACTGACAGCATTAACATTAACATGTTCACTTTAATAGTAAAGTAATAGCAACATATTTAAAGTAATCAAATAGTATAAATAGTCTTAGTAGCAGATATAAAATGAAATCGAGTCTTAAAACTAGTACGAGACAACAAAAAACCCAACAAGAACTAGCCGAGACAAACTACTTGAGCACATTGCTCCAATATTCAGTAAGGAACTTGAAAAGTTCCTTGTAACTTCCTTCAGTGTCAACATCCTTGCCAAGAACCTTTTTTCTGCTCGAGGCACATTGAGGTAACCAAGGTATGCATGACTCACAAGTTGAATTCAAAGACATTCACTGGATCTTCTTTTCAATCTCCATCACCTTCATTTTCAAGACATCCAATTTATTCGTTGTTGTCCTAGAGGTGGCACAATTAATAAAACTATCACCTTTGTTGACCACCTCCTTTGGTATCACATCTTGGGTGAGGCCCAAGGGTTCATTCTTGTCACTTTGTTCAGCACCCTTGTCATTAGATTTAGTTGAGCTTATAGATTTCCATGTGTCTGTGTGTGTGAAAAAGTGGTCTGTAGCTGTAAGCACAACACTTCAATTAAGTCATTACATGTATGGTTATTAAATAAATAATCAATAAAAACTAAACCATAACAAAGCAACTAATTGCCTTCTAAAAGATGTGAGTATAAGATTGCTCTCATATTTTTTATAAACAATACCAGTGACTAGACTACACCAAGATGAAGGATTTAATCTATATGATATTAACTATATGGATGCAAAATGGATGAATAATTCAAGCAATAACGAATTCAAGCAATATGGATTCAAGCAATAATGAATAAACTAAATATGGATGCAAATAATCTAAAAAGCACAATGATCTTCAATGACTCCAGAGTGAAATTAGTGTGATAATAATCTCCAAGTGTGCTCTCAAAAATCTCAAGGCTGAATGAAATGAGAGCTGAGGATTTAATTTATAGAGAATTAAAAGAGAAAATCTCAATTTAGGATTAATTGAAAATAATTGAGAAATTAGGTTTAGTTAACCTTGAGATAAATTCCAATTATAGTTTAATTGAAATGCATTTAAATTAGAAGTTCAAGTTGCATTGGAAATAATAATTGTATATGGTGAAAATGGATAACAATAATAACGATATGAAAAGGCTAAATGAATTCAACCACAAAACCCTAGCCTAACAACAACAAAGATCCACCATAACATATGAAGATTACCTAAGACAATGCAAATCAAATGAAATCACAAAGATTATACCATGACATGTCCAATAGGGCTTGGATCTCCATTCTTCCTATCTCCATTGATCTTGCTTGATATAATTGCTCTCAGATTTTATGTGCATAAGAGCTCAACAAAGAACGGAATGTGGTTGCAAGTAGGATCACATATGCTCAAAAGCATAGTGTAGTCAAGTGCATAAAATGATTAGGGTTTGATAATGAAGGAAGCATCTCCTTATATAGAAGACACTATATGAAATGGAGGGATAAGATTGAGAGGTGTAAAAGGAGGTCGTCTATGATTAGAGGGTAGGTAAAAGAAATAATAAAATAATGAAAGGGGTAGGTAGTGTATGAATTAAGAGATGAATGACATGTGTCATGGGTAGAAAAGGTTAATGAATTAATTAAATAAATAAAGATTTATTTAATTAATAGAGGAAGTGGGATAATTAAATAAATAAAATATTTATTTAATTTAGGAAAAGGATAATTTAAATAAATAAATGTATTTATTTAAATGAGAAATAAGGCTAGAAGAGGATAAATGAATTAATTAAATAAATAAAGATTTATTTAATTAATAGAAGAATTAAGCTTAGATAATTAAATAAATAAAATATTTATTTAATTAGACTTGACAATTTTAGGTGTTAATATTTATTTAATTAGACTTGACAATTTTAGGTGTCTACATTTTGCCCGTCTTTGAGACAATGCAGCTTGTCGTGTTGTTTCAAAGAAGATAAGATGAACTGATACAGAGTTGCCCCAAGATGGGAATGATATTCCCCCTCGCGAGATTGGATGAAAATGTCTGGAAAGATCGCAGACAATCTCTTGATAAGAAAGAAAGGGATAGAATGGACTGACCGGATAAAGTGACAAAGTCACGGGATAATGAAGACTGACTCGGGAGATGAGGGCTAAGGCTAGGGTAGTCTATAAGATAGACCATGGGGGAAAATACATCATCATTGTCATCCACACATCCATGAGAGCACAGTGCGGAGCGAAAATAGAGCAGCAATAGTCAGCAGCGATGGCTTTTGTTCATAGATTCGATCACGTTCGCCGATTCCAGAGGCCAGCAGATGCGGGAGAGCCAGTAAGTACCACAAAACCTCCTCGTACTTTGTTGCATTTATTGTTGTCATTAATGCATGCTAGATAGGGCAATGAATGCACTTAGAATAGGGGTAAAAAAAAAGTCAAAAATGCCCAGGCACGTCTGCGTTGGTGCCAGGCGCGTCTATGCTCGCTAGGCGCGTCTGTGTTTGTGCCAGGCACTTCTATGTCAGAAAACGCATCTGTGTCGAATGCGGCCGCGTCTGTGTTGTGTAGGTGCATCTATGCCAAGAAAGAACATCTGTGTCGCCCAGGTGTGTCTATACAGAGCATAGGCACGTCTATGTGCTTCAGGCGCATCTATGTAAAACAGGCGCGTTTATGCAGTCTTCAAGTGTGTTTATGTCAGGAAAACGCGTTTGTGTCAAAAAATGTGAATTTGTGTCTTGTAGGTCAAATCGACAGTTCTGTGATGAACATACGCTATCAATTGGATAAGTTGTTGAGAGGATACACTCAAGCAGGTCCTCTAAGGAAGACTAGGATTGCAAATAGGGCTAGGATTGACAATTATGTGATAGAAAATACGTTGCCAATTAGGAAACTACTCAAGAGGATTCACTCAAGTAGAGGCCCTAGGATAGAATAGATCAAGGCACTTTGTGATGAATAGTGAGTACCAAGATATAGTACTTTGTGATGAACAGGGAGTACTACAATATGAGCAGCACTTTGTGATGAACAGTGAGTGCAAATGTGAGGAGCACTTTGTGATGAACAGGGAGTGCAAATGTGAGCAACACTTTGTGATGAACAGTGAGTGAAAATGTGAGGAGCACTTTGTGATGAACAGGGAGTGCCAAACACGTAGTACTTTGTGATGAATAGGGAGTACCACTAGGATAGAGTACCATATGCACTTAGATAAAAAGTAGCATTTTGTGATGAACAGTGAATGCCACTATGACTAATATGATTGATTTGCTTGACTGCAGGAGTATTTGCCTATGCTGGAGTCACAGGAGAGATTCCCATCGACGCAGATATTGCGACCTAAGTTAATGTTCGAGGACAGAGCTGCTATTGAGGCTATGGGTCTGAGACATATTCTGCATGTGCCTGAGTTTCGAGTGAACATGGGACTGCTGACTGCACTGGTGGAGAGGTGGCACTCCGAGACTTGCACCTTTCATTTGCCGATGGGGGAGATGACAGTCACCCTCGAGGATGTATACAGGATTTTGAGGATATTGATCGATGGGGATCTGATTCCCTACGATCGAGATGGAGATCGGGAGGCCCTGAGACAAGTGTTCCAGGACCCAGGACCGGAGATGACGGCAGGGCATGTGGCATGGGATACCATGACACAGACAAGATTGGCACTACCAGTAGTGATAGGAGGAGCGATCAGTGGGTTCCTGTATCCGGATAGAGCGACACGAGGGTTGGTTGTGGGTTGGGGAGGTGCATTGGAGACACTGGTGACATAGCACACCAGATATGCCTGGGGACCATGTGTGCTGGCGCACCTATATTATGAGTTGCATCAGTTTGTGTACCATTGGTTAGTGGGATTGGGCTGCGGGGTCACATTGTTATAGGTGTGGGCCTATGAGCATCTATCGGTGACAAGACCGAAACACTTCAGGGGCAGAGGTCACGGACGCAGTTTCGTGCATTTGTATGACATGATCACCTCGCAGCCATGGATTGGCAAGTTAGAGCACTAGCGGTGGGTCCTTCGGGGGCTCAGATTCCATCGAGGCCAGGCGGCTCCGAGCGAGGGAGTTCATCATAGCCGTAGAGGGCTCCCTATGTATCAGTATTGTATCATTTTTGTATGATGATGTAGACACATGCAGGTGATTGTAGCCATATGATTTTGACATCATTGTATCATGACACTTTTGATTTATATATATGAGATGATTCTTCTTTGCGGCAGCTATATGCATGTGTACTTATGTGATGCTTCTATGTGTTTCTATGATGTTTCTATGTGATGCTTATGATATGGATGCAAATATGTACATAATGAAATGCAACATTTTTATTCTTTTATGTTTTATATGTTATGCAAATGCAAATGTGAATGTATGTAATGCAAATGAATATGATAATGCAAATGTAAATTGTGCTAACAGGTGTTGTGTATAGGATGTGATGCAGTTGTGATATCTATATGTATGTATGAAATGTTTATATGTGTTAATGCAGGTGCAACTACATGAAATGCAAATGTTTTTGGTGTGTCATTATACTTAGTCATGTGATAGCAGGCTACGCAGACTCGAGAAGGACGATGGAAGTCAATCAAGAAAGGGGGATGGAAGACAGAAGATATGAAAGTGAAAGAGCTTCTTGTGCGTTATCATCATTGAGCTTTATTATGGCAAGTAGGTTATGACAATCAAGGCATATGTTCGACCCCGAAAGTCATTGTACCTGTTTGCATGGAGATAAGACAGTCACAAACAAGGAATGCCCCAGTTCACACTAGACTCTCAGTGTCCTCATATCCTTGGACAAGTCATAGCATTACTAAAAGACAATCCACAGACAGCAAAGAAAAATAGGTGACGATACCCCATCCTCGCCTTTCTAGTCAAAGACATCCTGGAGATAGAATCTCTAGTCAGAGACATCCTAGAAAAGCTAAAAGACATGTCACCAAAAGATAAAAATGAAAAGAAAACCAAGACCCGACACCAACATCCACTGTAGTCCTCAAGTTTTAGTGTCTCTTGTCACTTGTATAAGTCTTATCTGATTGTGGTCATAATGTTTACTTTCACAGAAAGGATAGATAGCACTGAGCCATAATGTTGTCTGAGTCTGTTGAAAGATTTGATTTGTTGAAGCCCATTTTTGCTACTGTCTTATCTGAAACTAACTGAATCCATGAAACTGATACTTTATTGTGAAGAAGATGAAACTTTATTGCGGATTGTGCGCGGATAGACTGAAGAAAGTTGGAAGAAACTGTACTCCTCAAAACATGTGATGTTTTCAGTTCCACACCCATCACTAGACGTAGGATTTGCCTTAGCCACAGATAGGATCTGATTTATTATGGATGGAAAGGGAGGTGAAAAGGGAGGTTTATTATGAATGGCTAACCAATCTTGGGTAGATCAATAACAAGCCATGATGGGAATGGGTAAATTTATTATGAACGAATAGGTTGTGAGTGTGTACAAAGTGAAAGGATGAAAGTGAATCCTAAAGGAGGGAGGAGCAATGTCTCTACGCATGGCGCTGGTGACCCAGTTTTCACCATGGTACTTTCCCAGGGCGCCACCGAAGTGGTTTTCACCGTTGGACGAAATTATTTCTCTTTACTTTTTTTTTTTTGATTTTTCAATGTTTTTTGTGTCACAAGGCACCTATTTGCCAGGTTTTCACCAAGTAACGATTTTTATGTTTTTATGATTTTTTTGTATTTTTTAATTTTTTGAATTTTTTTTTGTATTTTTGAATTAGGATACTCTAAAGAGCTATGTGTAAAACCTGTGAAGGTGCATGTTGTTGATAGGATCCTCCAAAGGTTCACCCTCTGTAGTTGAGAGCTGATATGCACCAGATCCATATGCTGCCGTAATGATGTAAGGACCAAGCCAATTTGGTTCGAACTTGCCCTTCTTCTCTCTGTCTTGCTGATTTTTGGGGTTTTGTCTAAGAACCAAATCACCTACCTCAAATGTGCGAGGCTTGACCTTGTGATTGTAGTTGCGACTCATTCGTTGTTGATAAGCCTTGAGATGATTAAAAGCAGTTTGTCTTTGTTCATCCAGTAGTTCAAGTTCTTGTAAGTGAGAGACCCTATAGTCTTCATCACTGATAATGTTTTGCAAAGAGACTCATAAAGAGGGTAGCTCAACCTCAATAGGCACGATGGCTTCAGCGCCGTAAACAAGTGAATAGGGTGTAGCTCCTGTAGGTGTACGAACACTTGTGCGGTATGCCCAAAGTGTAGGATTAAGTTGGATATGCCAATTACGGCCAGCATCGTCGACTGTCTTTTTTAGGATTTTAAGGATTTTCTTATTAGACACCTCAGCTTGATTGTTACCTTGGGGGTAATATGGCGTGGAGAAACGATGGGAAATATGGAAGCAGTCACAGAGTTCACAAACATCCTGATTTTTGAAGGGACACCCGTTATCAGTGATAATGGAAACAGGAATATCGTATCGGCAAATGATATAGTTGAGGATGAACGTAGCAATCTGTTTTCCAGTGACTTGTGTGAGAGGCATGGCTTCAATCCATTTTGTGAAATATTCTATGGCAGTGATAATGAATTTATGACCATTGGAAGAAGGAGGGTGAATCTTGCCTATGAGATCGAGTCCCCACTGACAAAAGGGCCAAGGAGACGCAATTGGTTAAATTTCTTGTGTTGGCGCATGTATGAGGTCTCCTTGAATTTGACATTGCTTACATTTTTTGACAAACTGATATGAGTCCTTTTCCATATTGGGCCAGTAATATCCAGTCCTGATGAGTTTCTTGGCTAAGGTGGGACCACTAGCATGTGGACCACATATCCCTTCATGTACTTCACGTAATGCAATCTGAGCTTCATCGCTTTCTAGACATCTAAGAAGAGTGCCATCTAGACCTCGCCAGTATAGGATATCAGCTAAAATGACATATCGAGAGGATTGGCGAATGAAAGTGCGACATTGGTTATTGGATAGCTCAGGAGGTAGGGTATTGTCACGAAGGTATGTGAAGATGGAACCATATAACTAGGACTCGGGACTGACAACACATATCATCTCAGTAGGAATGATTTCATATGAAGGAACCAAAAGGTTATCCACCAAGAACTCATAGCAGGTCTCATTTGGAGGTAGATCGATCAGTGAAGCAATTGTAGCCATGGCATCTGCGGCTCGATTCTGCTCTCTTGGTATCTGCTCAAAGTCTATCTTTGTGAAGTGTTGTTTTAGGTCATCCACCATTTGTTTGTAAGGCATTAATTTTTCATCTTTTGTTTGGTAATCATCAGTTGCTTGACAGATTACAAGTTGAGAGTCCCCAAAAACACGAAGTTCCTAGATCTTCCACTGAACTGCAATCCATAATCCAGTTGTTAATGCCTCATATTCCGCTATATTGTTAGTGCAAGGAAATGATAAGCGGTGTGACTTTGGTATATAATCCCCTTGAGGAGTTATAAAGAGGATTCCAGCTCCTGCCCCATGCTGTGTGTATGAGCCGTCGAAGTACAGTTGCCATGGCTTTGCATGTGACATTGTTAAAATGGATTCATCTATAAATTCTGAACTTAGAGGAACATCATCTATCATGGGAGCATCCACTAATTGATCTGTGATGGCTTGTCCTTTTATTGCTTTTTTGTCCACATACTCGATGTCAAATTCACTCAGGATCATTACCCATTTGGCTAGTTGCCTAGTAAGTGTTGCTTTATTGAGAAGGTATTTCAATGGATTGATTCTTGCAACCAACTTAGTCTTATGAGTGAGCATGTAATGTCGTAATTTCTGTGAAGTAAAGACCACGGTGAGACATGCACACTCAATTGGTGTGTAGTTTAGCTCATATCCCACCAATGTGCGACTGATATAGTATACTGCTTTTTCCTTGCCCTCAGCAATTTGTTGTGCTAAGAGTGCCCCCAGTGCTGTTGGAGTAGCTGATATGTATAGTAACAGAGGCTGATCTAGAACTGGTGGCATCAGAACTAGCGGATTCAGAAGATAATCTTTGAGTGTCTGGAAAGCCTGTTGACAGTTATCATCCCATTTGAATTTGATGTTTTTATGTAGCAAGTGCTAAAAAGGACTACACTTATCTGCAAGTTGCGCTATGAATCTTCGTATGGACTAGAGTCTCCCTTGTAAAGATCGAAGTTGACTGATATATCTTGGTCGTTGCATCTCCAAGATGGCCTTGACTTTTGTTGGATCAGCTTCGATTCCTCTTTTGGATACAATGAATCCTAGGAGCTTCCCGGAGGTTACTCCAAAGACACATTTCTTGGGGTTTAATCTTACTTTGTATTTTTCCAACCAATCAAAGATGACTGAAAGTATGTCCAAATGTGTATTTCTGTCTATTGATTTTCCCAAGAGGTCATCAACATAATCTTCCATAGTTATGTGCATGGGATCATGAAAGATAGTAGTCATGGCTCTTTGATATGTAGCACCTGCATTTTTTAGCCCGAAAGGCATGACATTCTAGCAAAAGGTTCCCCAAGGACAAGTGAATGATGTTTTATGTTGATCCTCAGACGCGATCTTTATTTGATTATAACCAGAGAATCCATCCATCAATGATAACATTTCATGACCTGTTGTGAGATCGACAATCAAGTCAATATTTGGTGGAACCTCTTTTGTACCAATGTTTGTTTTGATAGTCTCCTCTACCAACATGGATGACTTTTCCTCATATAATGCTAGGAGAATGTCGAGCCTTCCATCTTCAGGTGCCTCAGAGAGGTTTTCACCCTCAGATACGTCATTTCTTTTTACTTTTTTGGGGTCAGACAATGCCACAGTGTGGTTTTCGCCATAAGACCCTTGGTTTGTTCTTATTTTCACATTTTTGCGACTGGAAGGTTCGATGCCCTCACCAAAATATGCCACGCTATTGAATTCTATAGTGTATCCTGCTTTATGGTCCCCAAGGGGAAGATCATCTCGTATGCCAAGATAGTCAATAAAAGCTTCATCATTTTGGAATGTGTCAAAATGTGCAGGTCCTTCATGATCCCAGTCAGTGAGTTGGTGGTGAATAAGGGGAAGGCCTTTAATGTCTTCGAAGTTAGTGGGGCTAAGAGTGAAGATGTAGTTATATTCAGGTATGTCAAGGTAATTATCGAGGTCATCGATGGAACTCTCCTCATCAGTCTCGATCGTGAACAAATCCAAATTATCATCACTAGTAGCGTATTTTGGGACAGGTGTTCTCATCCTATGTGATTTCAACCTAGGACCTTGAGACAAGGACTGTGTGGAATCCTCATGGGTTGTTTCTTGACCAACTTTGAATCTTTTATAAAATTCCTCTTCTTCTATGGGTTCATCTGGCTCTCTGAATGTCTCAGTGAGCTCGTAGTCACTGGAGGATTTATCTAAACCCCATTCCCATTCATTGGAGTCTGTGGAATAGCAATCCTCTCATTGAATTTTGGCAGCTTTGGTTTGTAAGGCTTCTTCTGTCCTTTGAGTGTGGACCTTGGAAGTCAAGAAACCAAGTCCCTTTGAGCATTCCCTTTTGAAAGTCAATACAGGTTGTAAAGGTTCAATGATGCCTTCCTTTTGTAACCCAAGAGGGCTTTTTCCATCATACCCGAATTTTTGTAGGATCTTGAAACCTTTGCCATATTTCTCACATGGTAGACTGATGTGATCTTGTGTATCATCTTCAATGTCTTTGTAAAGAATTTTGTATAAGTCTTCCTCTTCTAGTTCGCCCCATCTTTGAAAGATAGTAGGGTCCCATTTGAGTACAATGATGGATACTTGCTTATTAGGATGTGGTCTTCCATATTCTTTTGGTGAACTCATGACTTGTTGTAAGTACATGGTCTGATTTAAAGTGTATTCCCCCATGCCCTTGTCCTAAAATTTGCCTTTAAGCTCACCTTGTTTTGATGTCAAAGGTTTTAATGACTCAGGATCAATATATGCCGAAGAAGGAACAACTTCGCGATTACTAGGAATGATGGTCTCAGTTTTTGATCTCAGGTTATTGTAGTATATGAATGGATTAGGATCACCGTTAACTGTTACCTCCACTCCATTGTGAAGAAACTTAATGCATTGGTGATATGTAGATGGGACTGTCCTCATTTCATGAATCCAAGGATGTCCTAGCAATATGTTGTAAGTGAGATCTAGATCTAGGACTTGACAAACCACATCCTTCATAACTAGCCCAACTCTAAGAGGTAAGGTGACTATGCCCTTGGATGAACGCTCTTCATCATCATATGCCTTGATGGTGATTTTATTTGTAGAATTCACAGCTTTATCAGAATATCCCAATTGTTTAATTGTGCTCAATGTACAAATGTTTAGACCAGCTCCTCCATCTATCAGGACTCGTTTTATTTGATGTTTGTGGATGAAGGCTTCAATGTGTAGTGGTGCATTATGTGGCTGACTTACAGAGGCGTTGTCGGCTTCTATGAATGTAAGGGAATGTGGAACGGAAAGGTATCCCACCATGGCTTGAAACTGGTCCATGTTCAGATCAGTAGGAATGGCAGTGTCTCTCAAGATTTTGTCAAGAATGGCCTTATGTGCGGGGGATATGCGTAGGAGCTCAAGAATGGAAATGAGTGCATGTGTTTTCCCTAATTGTTCTACAAGGTCATACTCTAGCTTGGTTGATGAAGAAACAGTGTTTTTGGCTGGAGCACCTTGCAAAGTGAATTTACCTCGACGGGTTGTAACATGACATTCAGAGGTAGGTTCGGAAGAAGATCCAACACCTTTTAGGACAATCTTGGGTCTCCGGGTAGAATTCTCAGGGTTTTTGTCCTTGATGATAATGGTAGAGACGTAATTGTTCATCAAAATGTGATTCATAGTTGAATCATAGTTATAGGTTGCTCTGGTATAGTTGGTTTGGTCATTTGTGGCTTTAGCTTTTCCCTTGTCATGCTTTGTGAATGGTTCCTTAAACATCTCATGTTCTTGATTGGATGAGTGTCCCTCAATCTCAATGTCACCTCTATCAATGAGATCTTGTATGATGTTCTTCAGTTGATGACAATTTCCTATCTTATGACCCTTGCTCTTATGAAATTCACAATACTCATCATCATTCCACCAATTTGGTTTAACCTTTGGTTCATATGGAGGAAAATTTGGAACTGTGATTACCTTGTTTGCCACTAGCTTCTTGAAAACTAACTCAAGTGGTTCTCCCAATGGAGTGTACTTCCTCCATGATCTAGAAGTTGTTTGAGTATTCACTTGATTGTTTGTAGAGATTGATCCGGAATAAATGAATTTGGGTCGCACTGTGTTGGCATCAACAACACCATCATTGACTGTGTTCTTGTTTTTATTCCAAAATCTTGGCTTGTCCTTTCCTTTAAAGTCATCTTTGTTTTCCTTGAATATCTTAATGACTCCTTGTTCAATTAGGACCTTCTTTGTTGCTAAGCCTTTTTCAATGACGTCCTTGAAGGTGGACAAACAAGCTTTTCTTAGATCATAGCCAATGTCTTTGTTAACGTTTTGGGTGAACATCTCTACCATTTGTTTTTGTGGAATTTCACAAGAGCATCTGTTGGCTAGATTTCTCCATCTTTGTAAAAATGATGAAAAAGATTCTCCATCCCTTTGCTTGGTGTTGCACAAAGTAGTGACTGATATGTCTGTCTCCATGTTGTAGGAGAAATGTTGGATAAATGCCTCTACTAAGTCACCCTATGACATAATACCAGGTGGAAGTTGGGAGAACCATTCCATAGCTTGATCACCTAGGCTTTGTGGGAATAATCTCATCAAATATGTCTCTTCTGCTGCTACCTCAATGCAAGCTATGAAAAATTGTCTTATGTGTGCCTTAGGATCCCCTTTTCCTCTATAATTATCAAATTTAGGCATCACAAAGTGTGTAGGAAAAGGAGGCATTGGAATGCTCTTGTCAAATGGATAAGGACATATGTCTCTCATTGTGTATGTTGGCTTTGGTGTATTTATGTCCTCCATTTTCTTTTGTAAGTCCCTGATTTGCTGTTCCAAATTTCTCTTAGGTGGGGATCGACTTCTTGGACGATACCCCATGCTTGAGGCACCAATTGGAGGAGGAGCATGTTGCATATATGGATGATATTGATCATACACATGTTCATATGGAGGAGGTCTATAATGATGCTACATATATGGACCACTCGGTATAGATTCATGTTGAGGAACGCCATATCTATTTTGTCCATGTATACCATACTCTACAAGCATGTCATGTTCTAATGTGTTACCCCCAAATTTGACACGGGGTTTCCTTGTGTCCAAATTTTGAGCATAACTTTGAATATCCAATTGCTTTGGTGGTTGATCCTTAGCATTGGTATGTGATTGAGCATATCTTTCTGCATAAGACTTCCATAATGGTCTGCGAAGGTGAGTATCATATGCTTGACCATGTGTATGTGGGACCTCTGGTTTTTGAAACAAAGATGATGGTGATTGAGGTACCATATGTGGTCCTCTATTGCCTCCACTATTAGGCCTCCTTTGATCCATGTTGGAGTGAGTTTTTTGCAAAGGTCGATTTTCCATTATTTGAGACATGTCAAAATCATGAGGTATCTTGGCTCCACTTTGTGCCATCATTTGTAAGAAGTATTGTCTATCCCTGCTCATTATTTCCTCAATCAATCGGTTGAAGCGGGGGTCCATAATGGATTCTTCCACATCTGCTGAATGTATGGAAAAGTTGTCCATATTGTCATTGTGTGTATCATTGTTGTTTGTAGTGTCCATGTGCTCAACATTTGGAATGTTTCTATAGGCATCCATGTCAAGTAATGTGTTATGATCAGTATTGAAAAAGACATCATTATCATACTCATAGACACTCATGTTTGTGGACTCTCGAGCCTCTTTAGTTTCTCTTCTAGATTTTTGAAGACGGGTTTCAACCATGAACTAGGTATTGACCAAGATGTGTGAGACTAGATGAAAATGGAAAAAGTATGGAAGACCAAGAGTTGGATGGAATGTAAATGAATCTAAGGTGTACTTGCAATGTCCAAAGTGTAAGACCAAGTATGTATGTAGTAGAGTAGGTGTGACTTCCAAAGAGAGGATAGTTTCTCTTGATGAGGTAAGTTGACCTTGACTCTAAGTAAGACCAAATGAGACTCAAAGGTGATAGACCTTGATGAGGGACCACTTAGCAAAGTGTTGTTGTATGTAGTGTATTGACAAAGTATGGTGAGGACAAGCAAGTGACCCTTTGACTCAAGTTTAGACAAATGTAAATGTAATGTAAGGTGTGAAGCAATGATGGACTGTGAGAGACCCAAAGACAGGTTGAATGCTAAATGAAACCCTAGAGAAATGACCTAGGAAGCTCAAGAATTCCGAAACTGACTGTGTTTGTTTGCTGGACTGTAAAAGTTTTTTCAATTCTGAACACAGACGCGATTTCTTGACACAGATGTGGTTCTGTTTAACACAGACGCGCTTCTGAGTTTTTTGTAAAATGCACTGTTGATTCTAGAAACACAGATGCGTTTCTGTCCTTCACAGACGCGGTTATACAACATAGACGCTATTATATCAGACACAGATGCGTTTCTGCAAAATTTGTGCAATTTTTTCCAATCTGTGAAGTCATTTTTGTTGTGACCAAATCTGACTGTTTGACTTTTTTTTTTTTTTTTGACAAGAGGACACAGTGTTGATGAAGACTCAATGTTTGCAAGTGTCTAGACTCCAAAATGACTCCAAGAAAAGTGTGTTGTTTGATGTAAAATTGTTTTGTATACACTTGAAGACACAAAAGACACAATGTTTTGATGTTTGGTCTTGAATGTTTTAAATGTTTAAAATAAGTCAAGCACAATTCTTATGGCTGGCCAAGACAATAGTTGTTGATCCCACATGGGGTTTTACCCCCGAGGCTATGCTATTCAGAGCGGATACTTAGATGCTTGACCTCACTGGCTCCACCCTCGGCACTCACTTCTCGGGTCAGCCAAGCATCAGTCCCCACGAAAACTCCCCGTGGTGAACTTTGTATCTCTACTAAGAACTGTATGTGTGTGGGCCACTACCAGAGGTCTGACCTCCTGCCCCAACAACTAGAAGGATTTGGGCTTCTAAAATAAAAAGGTGCTAGTAAGGGCATCCACTCGTGTGGCCATACATGCGGCACTTTCAGCTCTGTAAATACAGAAGGCTCCTAGCTGGTAGGGGTTACGCCCTACAACTGATCAAATAAATTTGATCAAACGAGTTTATGGGGAGACATAGTGTCAGTATGAACTAATCAGCACACGTTATTCATAGTTTTCGCCATGAATATAGTTATTTATAGTGGTTTGGAAGAAGATGGTTTTTCTTTTGCTACCACTTGGGTCATTCTCTTCTCACTAGTAGTCCTAATGACCACATGGGAAGACAGGCCCTCTAAAGATTAAACAAAAAGAGCCTATTGCTCAAGACACAAAAGACAATGATTCAATTTTAGTGCACCAATTGAAGTGTTTGCTAGTCTATGAAAACAAGGCACACAATAAAAATCCAAAAACCCTTGCCAAGGACCTACAACAAAGATTTATTAGTAGTTTGGATTGTTTGAAATAATCACCCCTTCCTGCAAGCACACAAGTTAGGTAAATTTTAGATCCAAAAGACTGTGAAATAGGGGCCTTCAACAATGCATTTTGTGGACCAATTCAAAGATATGATTCATCATAAAAAAAGACCAACTGTAAAATTTCAAGAGATTTCCAGAAATGTAAGAAAATCCAAAAATTTTGCTAATTTGCTCCAAAAATTAATTTTGTATGAAAAATCATAAAAAAATCATATAAAATGCAAAATCAATCCAAAAAATCTAAAATTTTTACTACAGAGTCTTGATGGTCTTCCAAACCTGCATAAAAAAAATTCTACAACAAATCCAAGCAGTTTGTGAGATATGAGTAAAATAATGCAAAACCCTAATTTTCAAAGATCTGATTTTTTAGGAATTATTTTGCATCAAATTTAAAATCACAAAGAACAGATCCTATGTATAATTCCGAAATATTTCCAAAAATGTAATAAAATCCAAAAAATTCACTAATTTTCTCTCAAAATTATTTTTTTATGAAAACTCATAAAAAATTCATATAAATTGAGCAAGTGATCCAAAAAATCTGCAATTTTTACTAAATCCTTCTGATTCTTTTCCTGACCTGCACAAAAAATTTGATACCAAAATTCAATGTCGTTTGTGAGATCTGATCAAAATAAGGAAAAACCCTAATTTTTAAAGATCTGATTTTTAGGGAAATATTTTGCATCAAAATTAAAATCACAAACAACAGATCCTGTGTATAATTATGAGAGATTTCCAAAAATGTAAGAAAATCCAAAAAATTCTCTCATTTGCTCTCAAAATTATTTTTTTATGAAAAATCATACAAAATTCATAGAAAATGAAAATGTGCTCCAAAAATTCTGAATTTTGGATTGAGAGCTCCTGATACTTTCTTCAACCTGCTCCAAAAATGAAAATGAAAATGTGCTCCAAAAATGTAAAAGGAGGTCGGCTATGATTAGAGGGTAGGTAAAAGAAATAATAAAATAATGAAAGGGGTAGGTAGTGTATGAATTAAGAGATGAATGACATGTGTCATGGGTAGAAAAGGTTAATGAATTAATTAAATAAATAAAGATTTATTTAATTAATAGAGTGGGATAATTAAATAAATAAAATATTTATTTAATTTAGGAAAATGATAATTTAAATAAATAAATGTATTTATTTAAATGAGAAATAAGGCTAGAAGAGGATAAATGAATTAATTAAATAAATAAAGATTTATTTAATTAATAGAAGAATTAAGCTTAGATAATTAAATAAATAGACTTGACAATTTTAGGTGTTAATATTTATTTAATTAGACTTGACAATTTTAGGTGTCTACAATAATAAATTAATTGCATGCATTTGTGATAAAAATATATAATTCTTTTATTTATTCAAGAAAAGAGTCTTTTCAATGCAACTGAACTTTTTTTTTTTTTTTTCTGAAAAGCTTTGAGTTCCAATTTTAGAGAATAATTCAATAATTCAATTTAATTGCTTTTCTAATTTCAATTTCTAAATTTAGAAAAAAGAAATAATATCTCAAGTTTGATTTCTCTCTCAATTCAATTCTTTTTGTTTAATTTTCAATTCAACTCTTACTTTGTAATTAATTCTTCTTTTTGTAATAAATTAATTCCTTTTGCATGATTAAATGGCAAATTTATTAATTAATTAAATATGCAAGGATATTTAATAAATTAAAATAGGATAATTGATCAAAATGATATTCTTGGAAATGATTCAATCAATTACTAAATATTTAATTAATATTGAGTAATTGATTTGCCATGTGATATTTGATGATTAAATAATTAATAATTTGCCCAAGGTTGATTTAATTACCTTTGGTTAGGACCTTGGTGATGTTGTTGAGATTAGGGGCCCATGGTTTAGATGACCATTTTTAGGGTATTACATTTTCCCCTCTTCGAATTAATGTGCGAGCAGCACGTTGGTTCAAAGAATATGTGATGTCTAGGAGATGTCAGTTCTGAACTTGATTGATCATGAACCAGATGAAGAGCAAGGTGTTTAGCTTGATTCGAAGCGATGAAGCTGAATGAAGTCTGATTAAAGCGATGCCGATCCCAAACTCGATTGAACTGAGGAATGATAGAAAACAAAAGATACCGAACTTGAACTTGATTGATCAAGAAGCGGATCTTACTGATCTAGACACAGCGAGCGAAGATAAAAATTGATCTTGAACTTGATTGATCAAGATACGATGAGCGAAAAATAAACTATCCAACTTGATTTGAAGCGATGAAACTGAACACCTGTTTAGATTTAGTGTGTGATCAAAGATACTCTTTAAACTTTTGATTGAGTTTAAATGAATAATCAGCTTGATGAAAAGCAATGAAAATAATTAACGTTAAGAGATTGATTCAGATGAAAACAAATATCAGCTTGATATGAAGTGATGAAACTAATATGCCCCTAGCGATTGATTCGATTCAGATGATTGAGAGATCTCAACTTGATGTGAAGCGATGAAGCTGAGATGCCCCTTTAGCAATAAGAATTGATTTTCTTTAGTTAAAAAGATTTTTGCTCAACTTTTGATAAAGATAAAAAATTTCTTGACATGTGAGATGTGAGATCATAAGGTCGTGAGTATAGAGATGTGTGTGTGAAAAAGGGGTTTGTAGCTATAAGCACAACACTTCAATTAAGTCATTACATGTATGGTTAGTAAATAAATAATCAATAAATAATAAACCATAACAAAGCGACTTATTGCCTTCTAAGAGATGTGAGTATAAGATTGCTCTCAGATTTTTTATAAGCAATACCAGTGACTAGACTACACCAAGATGAAGGATTTAATCTATATGATATTAACTATATAGATGCAAAATGGATGAATAATTCAAGCAATATGGATTCAAGCAATAATGATGCAAATAATCTAAAAAAGAACAATGATCTTCAATGAATCCAGAGCAAAATTAGCATGATAATAATCTCCAAGCATGTTCTCAAAAATCTCTGGGGTAAATTGGAATGAGAGCTGAAGGCTGAATTTATAGAGATTTACAAGAGAAAAGCTCAATTAAGGATTAATTGAAAATAATTGAGAAATCAGGTTTAGTTAACCTTGAGATAGATTCCAATTATAGTTTAATTGAAATGTATTTAAATTAGAAGTTCAAGTTGCATTGAAAATAATAATAAATTAATTACATGCATTTGTGATAAAAATAGATAATTCTTTTATTTATTCAAGAAAAGAGTCTTTTCAATGCAACTGAACTTTTTTTTTTTTCTGAAAAGCTTTGAGTTCCAATTTTAGAGAATAATTCAATAATTCAATTTAATTGCTTTTCTGATTTCAAGTTCTAAATTTAGAAAAGAAATAATATCTCAAGTTTGATTTCTCTCTCAATTCAATTCTTTTTGTTTAATTTTCAATTAAACTCTTACTTTGTAATTAATTCTTCTTTTTGTAATAAATTAATTCCTTTTGCATGATTAAATAGAAAATTTATTAATTAATTAAATATGCAAGGATATTTAATAAATTAAAATAGGATAATTGATCAAAATGATATTCTTGGAAATGATTCAATCAATTACTAAATATTTAATTAATATTGAGTAATTGATTTGCCATGTGATATTTGATGATTAAAGAATTAATAATGTTCCCAAGGTTGATTTAATTGCCTTTGGTTAGGACCTTGGTGATGTTGTCGAGATTAGGGGCCCATGGTTTAGATGACCATTTTTAGGGTATTACATTTGCCCCTCTTTGAATAAATGGGCGAGCAACACATTGGTTCAAAGAATATGTGATGTCTAGGAGATGCATGTTCTGAACTTGATTGATCACGAACCAGATGAAGAGCAAGGTGTTTAGCTTGATTCGAAGTGATGAAGCTGAATGAAGTTTGATTAAAGCGATACCGATCCTGAACTTGATTGAACTGAGGAACGATAGAAAACAAAAGATACCGAACTTGAACTTGAACTTGATTGATCAAGAAGCAGATCTTACTAATCTAGAACTTGATTGATCTAGACACAGCGAGCGAAGATAAAAATCAATCTTGAACTTGATTGATAAAGATACGATGAGCGAAAAATAAACTGTCCAGCTTGATTCAAAGAGATGAAACTGAGCACCTACTTAGATTTAGCGTGTGATCAAAGATACTCTTTAAACTTTTAATTGAGTTTAAATGAATAATCATCTTGATGAAACTGATTAACGTTAAGAGATTGATTCAGATGAAGACAAATATCAGCTTGATATGAAGCAATGAAATTGATATGCCCCTAGCGATTCATTCGATTCAGATGATCGAGAGATCTCAACTTGATGTGAAGTGATGAAGTTGAGATGCCCCTTTAGCAATAAGAATTGATTTTCTTTACTTAAAAAGATTTTTTCTCAACTTTTGATAAAGATAAAAAATTTCTCGACATGTGAGATGTGAGATCATAAGGTCATGAGTATGCCCCCTCGGGAACAAAATCGAAAGATAATGAGGGTTCATTATAGGCAATTATTGGCGATGATAAGTTATTTGGGCACAAATTGATTCTGAGGAATTTTTGAAAATTTGGCGTTGATTGATTCTGAATTGAGCGCAAAGTTGTTGTGTAGAATAAAATTGAGATTCAGCGTTGATTCATGAGAAATTGAGCACAATTTGAAGAAAGAATGAGCATTTGATAAAAAGCGCTAAGTGGTCCAAATTTTGAAATTGACTAGTAAAATGATCTCGAACTTCAATTTCAATCCCAAAAATGGAATCAGAATGGGTAAATTAGCTAAGGGTACAATTTTCATGTCCATCGTAACAAGTTGAAAAATTAGGTTTTTGGCTATATATGGGACAAAAGTGTCATTTTCAAATCATTTTAACCCTCCAAGTTTAAAAATTAAAAAAGCCTTCTGCGAAGAAAATGGTGGTCCCTACTCATACACATCAATTCGAGTGCCAGAGATGACATAATCGACCTCAAAACTATGAGCCAATGGTAAGTGGTCAATCTTAAGCCTCTTTATGTTCTCAATTTTGAATTTTTTTGTTCATTTTTCAAGTTTTTCACATGTTCAAAGTCAGGTTTCACATTTTACCGTGCGAGGCAGGATTTTGTCTTGTATGAGTAACTGTTAAATTTTATCTTGTCATTTTAGGCCACTAGAATTGTCATTCGGACCCTACCCGTGTATCATACGACATGTCTGTAAAAAGACCATTTTGTCATGCGAGGTCTAATAATGTGTCGTTTGGGAATGTTTTATTGTACGAAGGTCAATCCTGACTAGTACGAGATGCTGCCCTTCTATGTTTTGTCATTTGGGAAATAGTGGGCATTTTGAAGATCTAAACTTGAAATTTTGATTTTGCACTTGACTTAGTTGGATTTGCATGATGTTTTACTTCTCTTGTTGGCTCATTTGGAATGTTTTCTGATGCTTCATTGTTGGGTTTTTGCAGGTTTGATTACCTCCTATGCTTTTCATATGTGTTTATCCTCCCACCATGGCATTAGTACGATATTTATCAGAGGTTGATTAGGCTCATATTGACTTGTGTAGTTTGACTCATCTTCTTGGTTTACCAGATATCCGTCTGAATCATGGTATGCTCACAACATTGGTTGAGCGTTTCCATTCAGAGCATAATACATTTTATTTGCCAGTGGGGGAGATAACCATCAATCTCAAGGATGTATATAGGATCCTTTGTATCCTTTTTGCTGGGGATAAGGTGGATTATGATGCAACATTGTTGCCTGGACTACAGGCAGTTAGACATGTACTCAGGGATCCAGATATTTTGACCCATTCCATTAGTTGGGACATGATGATGAGTAGATATAGCGAGGATTTTTCGCTGGCATGTGTTCTAGTAGGATTTGTCAGTTGTTTTCTAATTCCAGATAGAGGATAGTAGGGTTTCCAGTGTGGGTGGGGCAGAATGCTAGAGAGATTGATGGAGAGCCCTTAGAGGCTTGGCTAGGGCTCGTGTATATTGGCCCACATGTATCGTGAGATGCATGAGATTGTATATAGAAATGGTAGGAGCATGGCTGCAGGTGTATTTATTTTACAGGTTTGGGCTTGGGAGCACCTCCCAGTTTGTCACCCTATAGTAGATGATAGTAGAGAGCTTGGGCAGCCGATTATATATAGGTATGTCGGTTATGTCACACAGCCCATCTGGGCAAGACAAATTTTTGGCGGTGGCAGTTAGATGACCTGATAGCCGTAGTGTGGAGACCTTACAGAGGTTTAGAGCCATGGGATGACTGGCGGCTAGTTCACAGGGACCTTTTTGTTACACACCCTCTTATCAGGAGATCACAAACTATTGTTGAGCGGTTCATTGTATAACGGGTGATGAGGCAGTATGGCTGACCTCAGGGGGTGTCGCAGGATTTTACGACTTATGTGTGTTATGAAGATGAGGAGAGATAGGGATGGTCTCCATGGTTGTCCTACACTTTGAGTATGCAGGAGCTAACTGGTCTACAGTGACTGAGATGGGACTACCTAGATGATATTGCAGATGCGGGGTATTTCCCCAGTATAGAGATTTTTTCCAGCAGCATCCGTTTCTGAGATTCACAAATCCAGTTGAGTAGGCACCTCATATTGAGGAGATTGAGGATGAAGCCCTCACACTAGGACAGGACCAGGGATAGAGATAGGGATGAGGACAAAGAGTTGAGGCTTAGACGTAGGTAGGTGGTGATCCTGGTGCTAGTAGTAGCAGGGATCCAACTGGGGTTGGACAACAGAGGGGTGAGGGTGGATCCCTAGGGCGTGTAGGAGTGAGATTGGGCGGAGCTGAGGAGGAGCGAGAACCTTTGAGATAGGTTTGGCAGTAGAGGGAGGAGCAGGGTGGAGTTGGAGGTGGAGATGGGGGCGGAGATCCTACGAGAGAGCAGGGAACTGACGTAGGGCGGTTGATGAGAGCACGTCTTGCAGAGCTACAATCAAAGTTGACAGTGGTTCAGACTCAGCTGGCGGAGCGAGACCGACAACTTATAGATCTTAGGGTTGAGCTCGATCGCTAGATCTCAGAGATGAGAGCAAAGATAGAGGCCTTACGATAGGAAGTCCTTCTCCAGACTAGTAGGGGAGCCTACTATGTTGCAACATATAGCATCGTAGTTCCAATTGCGCAGCAGGTCATTCCCTACTTGCAGTATATGGCATGGTCAGAGGGAGCTCGGACACCTCGTCAGGATCCCGGTCATCAGGCTCCTCCTCCTCCACCAAGCGATGAGGGAGAGGCTGAGAGGTAGATATTCTTTTTGTAGCTCGGATATTTTTTGTAGACACGCCCATTTTTTTGTAGCCTATACGATTCTTGCTCCAATGGGAGTTTGTATATGTCATTCGACATCATTTTGTACTCTTAGACTTTATACAATATATATATATATATATACAAGATCTGATTTGACTTCATCGTACTTGTGTTGATTCATTTTAGATGTCTTTTATATGCTTTATTATATATGTATGCATTTCTTTTTAGTATGTAATGCAAATGATTATGGATGTCTATTTTTGCTTCTTTTCATATGCAAACAGATGAATGTGTAATGAGTAATATGAAATGCATTTTTTTTATTTTCTATGCAATAAGATGATGTAGATGAGTGAATAATGAAATGTATGAATCTATATAAAAAATGTGTATGTATGTAGCTAAACATCTCAAAACACAAGTACTCGATCAAAGAAATGATGATAAATAGACCACTTAGCGTAAGAAATGATGATGCTTTCAGGTCTCATTCAGAAGATAAAGAGATTATTACCATACCGAAACCACTCTAGATTCACAAAATGCAGAATGATATGCAAAATGCAACCTAAACCTAGTCATTGGATTTAAAATGCTTAAGATTCATTACCTAGCATAACGAACACAACAGGCAGGTTAGAGTTCCTTTCTTTTTCAATGTGCAATATTTATTATCTTGTCCGCAATGACCCTTTTTTTCATTCATATCCTTGGACAGATTTCGCAAGGACCCGAATTGCATCATAAAGAAATTCCCTCAAAAAAAACAAAGAAATGATATGGACCTCCTTGTAGCATACAAATAAGAAGAGTCGAGGTATGTGAGGTGATTTCACCTTGATGTGAAGGCTCTTATCACAAACACCCAGCTAATTTAGATGTTTCCAGATCATTGGGATCATTCCTACGAGAAGAAAACAAAGAAAACATTATTCCCCCAATCCTTTTTCCTCTTAGTCACAATAGACTTCCTTGAGTTACTCAGAGGGATAATAATCGAAAACCAATATAAAAGATAGCATACAAAGAAAATTTCCATTCATAGCTCAAACTATTTAGTGATTGTTTTCTATTATATTATTTTGTTTGTTTACTCAATGATAAAACTCTTTGGTAGTTAGGAGACAGGTGACTGACTCAGAGTGGACAAGCATGATTCACTGACGAAAAGATGACTTGGTGGACACTGCTTACAATATGTAATGTGCTTAGTCGATTAACCTAAGACTAGGACATTGATCAGTTTCAAGTCATGAAGGTTCCAACGAACCAGGATGTCACAAAAGTGACTGAAATATATGTACAAGAGAAAGCAAAGATGCATGAAAATGAGAAATGCCAACATTGCGTTGATAGATTGAGTGCTTGAGTACAAGAGGCGCCTGTTTGCCAGGTTTTCACCTTCTTGGCAGAGTTTCATTTTTTTTTTTACCAAGGTGCCTGTTTACCAGGTTTTCACCAGGGCATTTTCTCTCTTTATATATATGTATTTTTTTTTTTAATGATTTTTCTGTCTTTTTATTTTTATTTTTTTTAGGACTTTTTTCAATTTTTTAAGATTTCTTCAGGACTTTTTACGATTTTTAGGATTTCTTCAGGACTTTTTTCAGCTGTACATGTTGCTAGAGCAGAGAATGCTAAGTGAAGAATTTCTTCAAGTGGATGGTGTTAATCGGTTCATGGAGCTATTCTCCTTCCGAATTTGAGAGTTGATAGGCACCAGAGCCGAATACAACAGTAACGATGTAAGGACCCAGCCAGTTGGGTTCAAACTTCCCTTTGTTGTCTTGAAACTGTTGATTTTTGGGATTTTCTCTCTGAACTAGGTCACCAACCTGAAATTCTCTTTGTCTAACTTTCTTGTTATAGCCTCTAATCATTCTCTTCTGATACACTCTAAGATGATCAAACGCCACTTGCTGATGTTCATCCAGCAATTCGAGTTCTTGCAATCTAGATATTCTATGATCTTCATCAGTAACAAGACCTTGCAAGGAAACTCTTAGAGATGGTATTTCTACTTCAATAGGTAGTACTGCTTCGGACCCATACACCAAAGAGAAAGGTGTAGCCCCAGTAGGTGTTCTGATACTTGTTCTGTAAGCCCATAGTGTAGGGTTGAGCTGCAGATGCCAATCCTTCCCAGATTTGTTCACTATTCTGTGCAAAATAGTCAGTAGGTTTTTGTTAGATGCGTCGACTTGTCCATTACCTTGAGGGTAATATACTGATGACCAGTGTTGTTTTATTTTGAATTTCTCATAGAGCTCGTCCAAATCTTTATTCTTGAACCATCCTCCATTATCAGTTACGATGGATGAAGGTATCCCATACCTGCAGATGATATAGTTTAGGATGAACAAGGCGACTTGTTTACAGGTTGCTTTGATGAGCGAAACCGCTTCTACCCACTTAGTGAAATACTCAGTGGCAGTTATGATAAATTTATGTCCATTAGATGATGCAGGATATATCTGACCAATGAGATCAAAGGCCCATTGTTGAAAAGGCCAATGCGTAGTGAAGGGTAGAAGATCCCTTGCTGGAGCATGTATGAGATTTCCATGTAGCTAAATTTTTTCACAAGTCTTAGCAAATTTAATAGCATCTTTCTCCATGTCTAGCCAGTAGTAGCCAATTCATAATAGTTTTCGAGCTAAAGTAAGACCATTCGAATGAGATCCACAAATACCTTCATGAAATTTTGATAATGCACGTTTAGATTCTTCAGTTTCTAGACACCTAAGCAATGTACTGTCCAAACCTCATCTAAACAAATCATTAGCAATGATAACATACCGTGAAGCATTTTCAAGTTAGGTTTCTTTTCTCATTACGAGTAACGTTTTCAAGGATAATGTGGTCTCGTAAATAAGAGTAGATGTGACTGTATCGGGATGAGTAATGTCCAATAATAGAACAGACTATTTGGGTCTCAGGAGAATCATAGGTCGGGTATAGTGTAACTCTTCCACCAGGAATTCAAAGCAAAAATTGGATTCTTGTAACTCGGGTATAGATGCCAAGGTGGCCATAACATCTGCTCCTCTGTTTGTGGATCTAGGAATATGTTGGAATGATACAAAAGAAAAATACATCTTAAGATCATCAACCATTCTCTTATAAGGCATCAATTTATTTTCTCGAGTCTGATATGTATCATTGATTTGATTTATGATCAACTGAGAATCTCCATAGATGTGTAATTCTGCAACCTTCCATTCAATAGCTAGCTTGATCTCGTTCACTAGAGCCTCATATTCTTCAATATTATTTGTGCAAGGGAATAGAATCTTATAAGACTCTGGGATTGAATACTTCTGAGGAGTAATAAACAATATTCCAGCACCGAAACCATTTTGAGTAAAAGACCCATCGAAGAACATCTTCTAGGGTCATTGAGTAAGATGCATTATTGATTCATTTGGAAACTCTATATGCAGTGGTTGAGTGTCCTCAAGGGGAGCTTCAACAAGTTGATCAGCAATTATCTATCCTTTTATGGCTTTGCGTTCCACATATTCAATGTCAAACTCTGTAAGGATCATGACCCATTTTACCAATCTTCCTGTTAGTGTTGCTTTGTTGAGTAGATACTTCAAGGGATCAATTTTAGCCACCAGCTTAACTGAATGTGCCAGCATGTAGTGTCTCAATTTTTGTGATGCAAAGACTAATGCCAAGCATGCTTTTTCTATTATAGTGTAGTTCATTTCATAAGACACCAATGTCCTGCTGATGTAATAAATAGCTTGTTCCTTTTTGTTGTCATCTTGTTATGCCAGAAGTGCCCCCAGTGATGAATCAGTTCCTGATATGTATAAGATCAATGGTTTACCCTGAATCGGTGGCATCAATATTGGTGGATTGGATAGGTACTCTTTTATTTGTTGAAGGTGTTGTTCACATTCCTAATCCCAATTGTATATTATTCCTTTCCTCAATACTTTTGTGAAAGGTTGAGCTTTATCTGCTAGCTGAGAAATGAAGCATCTGATGGATTGGAGACGTCCCTGTAGACTTCTCATTTGACTGATGTTCTTCGGAGGTGGCATTTTCATTATGGCCTGGACCTTCTCAGGATCAACCTCAATTCCCTTCTTTGAAATGATGTAGCCAAGTAGTTTACCAGATGTTACTCTGAATGCACACTTCTTTGGCTATAACTGGAGTTTAAACTTTTCCATTCTGTCTAGTATAGGACCTAGCTCTTGAATATGTGTTGATCTCTTCATAGTCTTCACTAAGGTGTCATCAACATAATCTTCCATATTCTTATGCATCATGTCATGAAAGATAGTTGTAACTGTTCTTTGATAGGTTGCCCCTGCGTTCTTTAGCCCAAATGGCATGATATTCCAGCAAAAGGTTCCCCATGCATAGGTGAAAGTTGTCTTTTCTTGATCTCCAGGAGCTATTTTGATTTGATTATATCCAGAGAATCCGTCCATTAGTGAGTACATCTCATACCCAGCAGTCATGTCAACTATCATATCAATATTTGGTAATGGAAAGTCATCCTTCGGGCAAGCTTTATTAAGATCTCTGAAGTCAGTAAAAACTCTGATAGATTTGTCTGCCTTTGACATAGGTACTATGTTTGAAATCCATTCGGCATAATCTATAGCTCTAATGAATCTAGCTTTTAATAGTTTTTCTAGCTTAGCCTTGACCAACAGTGCCACATGTGGGTGCATCTTATGGAGTTTTTGTTTGACTGGTTTAGCTTCTGGTGTGATGGAAAGATGGTGCATGATGAGATCAGGATCCAGGCCTGGTATATCAGAGTACGTCCATACAAAGTTTATTTTCTTTTCTGAGAATAGATGAGTGAAATCTTTCAATTCTTTGGCTAATAGTGATTGAGCTACATGAATGATGTGTGGTGTCTCTTGACTCCCAATGTTCACTGGCTGAGTTGGCTCGATCAATATGGAGGACCTTTTCTGGAAATGACTTGGCAATACATCAAGTATCTCACCTTCAGGGGCCTCAGAGAGGTTTTCACCTTTAGGTACGTCCTTTATTTTCTCTTTTTTAGATTCTGACACTGCCACAATGTGGTTTTCGCTATCAGATCTTTTATTTTTGTTTTTCTTGTTTTTATGACTAAGATACTTGACATCTGCTTCAGTCATGTTTTCACTTTGTTCGCTGGTGGAAGAGTACACGGGTTCAACTACATTGAGATAATAGGCTAACGTATAGTCATTGGCAAAAGTAGGTATATTCATGGGTTGCTTCTGTAAAGTACAGTCAATTAGTTTTGGATGTAGTAAGGATAAATGTTGGACAAGTTCGGAGCATTCACGATATTGTCATCACAACAGCGGATCAAAAAGTCAAGTTCTAGAAGGATACCTTGTGTAAGTGTCTCAAGACCAAGAAGAGTCAGAACATGATTATTAAAGTTCACGTTAATATTTAATTGACCTAATCCAATAGACATACTTGTAGCATTGTTTCCTACATCAGACTAGACATCATATCGTGGTTTGACAGCGATAAGATCACTAGACAGATTTTCATTGTTTGTATCAGATGATTCAAAATTTGAGGCTGAGTAGATATTGTCTTGAATAAGACTATCATCAGAGTCATCAGATGAAGTTTTTGAGTCTTATTCAAGTGATTTAGTAAGTGTATGTATGGTATCAACACCAACATCTTTAATGCTGCAAGTTCCTTCATATTGTGGTTCATTTGTCATTTGTATCTGACACACTTGTTGACATGATCTTGTTGTTTCTGTGATTTGTTGTCGTCTCATCCATTCAGCTTCCTCTGGACTGATAACTAGTTCTTGTTCTATAGCTTCTAACTCTTCGTGTGTAGTGTTATACCTGATTTGTTCTATTTTAGCATAGAGGTACATAGATCAAAAGCTTTCCGGTACTCTTCCTTCCTTTAGTCCTTGTTCATAATTTTCTTGTCTCTTTTGTCTAATTTCCTGTATTTCCTTCTCTAGTTTTATGTGCATCAGCTCTTGAATATCATCTATGACACCGCTAGACTCTTCTAGAGTTTTTGTACTAGATGTATCTGAGAGGTGGTCAAGACCCCATTCATTCTCATTTGAATCAGTCTCTGAATCATCTACTTGCTGCCTATCAGTATATGTGATTGGAACTTTTAGTGGTGCAAACAATTCTCTGATTCTTACTACTTCATCTCTTATATCCTCAGGGACCTCAACTTCTTGTATTATTGTAGCTGACACCATCGAAGCTTGAGCACTGACTATTTCTTCTTTCTTGACTGTTGATTCCTCTTTCTCTTTTCTACACTTTGCTTTTGTTTGTTGAGCATTTGCTTCTTGTAATGTTGAAGGCGATATCCTTTTCTACCACTTAGACTTAGAAACATGTTTTTGATCTGATGTCTTTTTCGGATTGTATCCTAGTCTAGCCTTATCATTTGTGGATTTTGTTTGCAGCTAAATTGGTTCAATAATACCCTCTTGATGCTTACCTAGGGGACCAGTACCTGAATATCCCATGTGTTGAATCATCTTGTAGCCAGGACCATATTGGTTAGAGGAAATCTCACAATGTCATACCTCCTCATTTTGACTATCTTCCTTAAAGAGCCAGTTAAGAACAACATCTTCTTCCATTTCATCTTTTAGGGAGGTAGAGGACTATACAAAGAGACCATCATATATGGTATTCAGAGCTGAATTTTGTGTTCTCATAGCCTCTGATGGCTTGCCCAACTATTTTGGTGATGGAGGGAGAGAGACTAATGAAATTACCAGTTCTATCTTATAGCCATCCATGCCAGTATTTGTAATATTCAATCTCTTTTCTAAGTCTTTCATCAGTGTTTCTGGATCTTCATTTGTAGAGGCTTCCCTATTATGAGGCACAAAAGTATCTGCACCTTTTGTCAATGCATTACAGATGACATTTGTATCAGCAAGAATACTGACTTCTATTCCATTATAAGGAAACTTTAAGCATTGATGGTATGTTGATGGAACTGCCTTCATTTCATGAATCCATGGCCTGCCCAATAAGATATTGTATGACAAAGGAATATCAAGTACCTGGAAAAGGACATCTCTTTCTATAGGTCCCACTCTGATAGGTAATGATACCAGACCTTTAGAGGTCCTTTCTTCTTCATCATAGCCTTTTATTGTTATTTTCTTATCGGGATCAATGACATTTTCAAAGAATCCTAGTTGTGTAAGTAGACTATAAGTACAACTATTCAACCCCGCGCCTCCATCTATCAAAACACGTTTGACTCTGTGTTTATGGATCATGGCTTCAATATGCAATGGTTGGTTATGTGGATGATTTAGCAGGTTGTCATCTTCTTCAGAGAAGGTCAAATAGTGAGGTGAAGTTAGATGACCCACCATAGACTGAAACCGATCAATGTCTAAATCTTTTAGAACGTTAGTGGTGAGCAATTCTTTGTCTAGGATATCTTTGTGAGAAGACAAGAGTTTTAGCAATTCAAAAAGTGAGATTTGAGAATTTGTCCTTTTCAACAGTTCAACAACACTATTGTTGGTATTTTGGTATAGTTTTGTCATTGATGTCGACACCTACTAAAGCACTAGCACTTTGGAGATCCAACAGCATTCACCAGCAAGCAAGTAACTATTGCACAGTTACTGGTATATGGTTCACCGGCAGGATATAATGATCACCGGTACTTGAAATGATATGAAAGACACTTGGTAATATCGAAGACATCGTATGGACATCTTATCTTAATGAATTAATCATTGTTATATTCATATTTGCTTATTTTCTTTTACCGGTAAATAGGTCCAGGGTTACCTAGGACTACACCGGCAGGTTTATCTTTTCCAGATCAGTATGGCACGCTATGGAGATGATTAATTATTGTTGTAAATGCATTAAGCCGACATGTTCAATCGGTTATTGCATTGGATATTATATTATTTGTAAAATGTTTTTATTGTAATATCTTGTAGAGCTGACCTACTAAAATTGATCTTAGGTTATGGTATAAAGGTAAGATCTTATTTGTAAGATCAAGTGTGGAATGTGGAAAAATAATTGTGTGAAGGTATATACAAGATTAAGCAGTGAAATACACGCAGACATCATTTGAAGGTGAAGTTAGGTTTTTGTGAAAGCATATCAGCATTACACCGGTACTGAATCCAACATATGAAGATGCTATTTTGTGCAGTACATTCTTATTGGATTTAACCATCCAACTGTAGTCAGTGTGACTCCCATTTTGTGATTGAGCAGTGAGCTCTAGGCTATTGGCCTTTCTGCATGTGTAGACCCCATTTATGTACACTTACTATCTGCAATAGTATCATTTGATTGTGGGTAAGGTTTCCCACCGTGGTTTTTCCCCTTACAAGGTTTCCACATACAAATATTGGTGTCATGTGTTATGGATGACTTTGTGTTTATGTTTCATGCATTAATCTTTACTGGTATAGCAATTAACTGTTAAAACTGTCTACCAACATACTTAACTAGTTTACCGGTATTAAGCATTAAGTTGGTTAAGTTGTTTTTGGTTTGAATTTATTAGACAACTGATTCACCCCCCCCCCTCCTCTTAGTTGTCTCCGGGACCTAACAACTATATCCAGAAGATGATGAAGTCAACTTTGTAAATTTATCCAAGGTTGATTCTTTTTGTTTGTTTGACGAGGTTGATGAAATCGATGTTGCTTGAGCTAGCTTGGAAGAACTAGCTCCTTGGAGATTGACTTTCTTCCGAGTATGGGTCAGAGCTCTTGCATATCATGATTCATTCAGTTTATCTTGGACTATAATAACATTGCAATATTCTAATTGGGAAGGCTCAATCATGTTAATGATGTTGTCATTGCTGGTATAAGTATAATTTACTTTGGCACCTCCTTTGGTCTTTGAGGAATCACCTTGTTCGTAAATAGGTAAAGGGTCCTTAAATGCTTTATGATCAGCATTGGTTGGATGATTCCCAACAACAACTTTACCAGCATCTATGAGATCTTGAATCTCATGTTTTAGTTTCATGCAATTGTTTATATTATGACCTTTACTCCAATGGAACTCACAGTATTCATTTTCTCTCCAACATCTTGGTTTGACCTCTAGATCATATGGTCTAGAGTTATCTGGCAGTGTTATCAAGTTGTTTGCCAACAGAGTTTTGAAAGTGGATTCATATGATTCTTCAAGAGGAGTAAAATCACGCTTAGGTTTGGGAAGCCTAGGCTTTTCTTTGAACCATTCTTTTGTTTTCTTTGGTGGATTTTCTGTTGTAGCCTCAGCAGCTTTAAGTGCTTGTGTACCACTAGCCAAGTTGAATATTGTGGGCTTTGAGTTAGTTTTAATAGTATTTACTACTCCATCATTAACAACATTCTTGTTGTTGTCTTTGCCAAATTTCCAATACTTGTTCTTCTCTTTAGAGCTAGATCCTGGTTGTGTTTCTTTCCAAGGTGAGATATCTCCCTTCTTTATGAGCACATCTTCCATTCGAATGGCATTATCTACCATTTTGTTAAATGATGGGTGTATTTGCATTTGTACACTATACTTCAGTTCAGGGACCAAGTTATTGACAAATATATCCATTTTATTAGAGTCTGGGATAGGTTGAGAATACCTAGAAAACATCTTTCTCCAGTGTTGGAGGAAAGTAAGAAGAGGCTCCCCTATTTTCTGTTTAGTATTGCAAAGCTCGATCATAGTCATGAGATGTCAAATGTTGTATGAGTATTGTTGTAAAAATAGCTGGATTAGTTCTTCAAACATTTTTATTCCTTTGGGTAGACTTGAGAACCATTCCATTGCTTGACCCCCTAAACTCCTTGGGAAAAGGCGCATGAGGTATGTTTGATCATGCATGAACTCCATACAGGTGACACAAAACTCTCTGACATGATCTTGAGGATCCGAGGTACCATCATATTTGTCAAATTTTGGGATGTCAACTCCTGAAGGAAATGGAGGCATGTATAGATTTTTGTCAAATGGAAAGGGACATATTGTTTCCAGAGAATATTGTTTTGGGGACTTATCCTTATTCTTCAATTTTGTGACCTCCATCTGTAAGGCTTGTAATTGTTTGTGTCCCATGAGTATAGGCAATTCTTCCTTTTTAGTAATGAGTGTCTGAACATCATATCCAGTAGGAAGTTTGGCACCTTGTTTTGCTAGTTCTAAGAAATAGTCTTCCTTCTCTCGAGCCAGGATAGCTTTCATCATTTTTCTAAAGTCTTTGTCCTTTTGATAGTCAAGAATATCTTTTTCTATGGGTTCCATGTCTTCTTCAGCTTCACTTGATGAGGAATCATTGTCGGTTTCGTGAACATTACAGTTGTTTTTTTTCTTGTCATTGTGTTCCATCTCATATATAGTGGGAGATTCAGGTTCATCAAAAATTGGTCTGCCTGATGATGAAGGTATGTCAATGAGTGGATCTTCCACGTAAAATGGGTTGTCTTGATATGAGAAGGGTTGTCTTGATATGAGAAGGGTTGTCCTTTGCCTTTGGCTTCTTTCTTGTGAGAACTCCTGGTTTGAGTAGGCATTTTTATGGATTAGTGTGACCTAAAGTTGTTTGTGATATAGAGGTCAAGATCAATTTCAGATCTAGTTGTTCGGTTAACGTATTGTTTGAGAGAAACAACCGAGATTTTAGTCTGGTTTCAGGAAAGATCTATCCTATATAAGATGTCTATCTAAGTTGATTCTAAGAGTAGTGTAAGATTCAGTCTAGTTTCAGGAATGATCTATCCTATGTAAGACGTTATCTAAGTGACTTAGGTTTGATAGGTAGTTGATTGAACTAGCTGAAAAGATGATCGACCAAATCGTGTAACACAATTGGCAAAGGTACACTGTCTTGATTTGTTTATGCTTAGGATAATGATAACCAGTATTATGTTCATTGTAGACTATTTTTAGGCAAGTTTGATTGTTCTCTTCTAACAAAACCAGAGACTCGTACGACAAGATTTTCTGAACCGGATGACAATTTAGCAGATATAGGACGACAATAGTTTTGTTTTGTACGAGTTGCTGCCTCGTACTGTACGATAGATAGGTATGTGCAGGACGAAAAAAGAATCAGTGTAGTTATGTTTTGTACGACACAGAATTTAGCTCCAGACAACAGATGAAAAGACTCATACGACACAAGATCTGGTGCAGGATGACAAATCAGAAGACTCGTACGACACAGGAATTGGTGCTGGACGATAATTTACCAGACTCGTATGACTGTTCACAGAGAAGAGACTAAAAATTCTGAGTTTTTTTTTTTCGATTGCTGAGTATGACAAATCCTGAGATGGACTGATTTTTGACTTAGATAGGCTAGTTTTGGATAGAATTTTGACTTAGGATGGACAAGTTCTGACACAGACAGAGTTTTGACTTAGGATGGACTAGTTCTAACGTGGACAGAGTTTCGACTTAAGATGGACAAGTTCTGACACGGACAAAGTTTCTAATCACTAAGTTGGTTTCTTGTCTTCTCCAATTTTGGTATTTCAATTTTTGTTTCGGGGATGAAAACACAGAAAACACATAGTCTAAATAGTGACTCCAATCATAGCATGCAAACCCTAAGGAATTTGGTGAGAGAAGAAAAACTTTGCTTGCTGACTTAGGTACACACCCAATAGCTAATCAGAATATGGCCGTTGAGTCTCGCGCAATGGATTCTCAACATCGTATTAGCCGACTCTAAACGCTAATGGGGGCAGCATATGGCAAGTGTGCTGGGAGATTTACTATCTCTCTTGCACAAAGATTATCCCCCCTTTCGGAGGTGAACCAGGTAGCTTCTAATTTTAATTGGAACTAGTAAGGGATCCGTTCGATGCGTCGAGGTATAAACTCAATTAAGAGGTCTCCCAGCCTTGAAAACAAAGGTTTAATATACCCAAAGGTACGAAGGAGAGCTATTCCCGAGCACTTCCGTTGACTTGATTTTCATCAAATCATGTTTATTTTATAGTGGGTTGGTGTACTTGACATTTAGTCATTCCCACTTAGGTCATTTCCCTCACATCGGCCATAATGACTTTAAGAGTTTTTCAACCCCTCAGGAGGGCAGGCCTGCTAAAGATGTACAAATCTCAAACAAAGAAAAAGCCTCAAGGGTCTGGATTTTTGATTGTCTAGAAAAAGACAAGAGCATACTCTCCTACCTCTCAGAATCTTCTAAAAAACATGAAAGGCAGATTTGTTCTTTAACTAAATAGCAATTTACGTGCCTAAAAAAAATGAATTGAAAGAATACACTATGTTTGGTCGATTTTCCTTAGGCAACCTACAAAGACAACGAATCAGTAGTCATATTATCTTTGTGTGACAAGCATATTCTTTGGCAAGCGTTTTGCAAAAACTGATTAGGCTATGAAAAATTCTAAGATAGACAAATAAACAACTAGGGTCAGTCATCAGAATAATCAATTTGAACAGAAAACCAAAATCATAAAATTTTCTTCTTTTGTCTTTTTAACCAAAAAAAATACAGAATCATACGACAGTATGTAAACTCGTACGATACAGGATTCCAGTTCGTACGAGATAGGATTCTAGCTCATACAACACCTGCAGTTTGTTGTTTTAGCCTGTGGGAAATGTCATACAAGATGTACGGACAAAAATCCAAAAAATCTGAAATCTGGAAAATAACAAAAAAATAAGCAGCCAGTCTTGGAGGCCAAAAAATGTAGTCTATCGTGCCCCATGGTGGGCGCCAGAGATGTGTGTGTGAAAAAGTGGTTTGTAGCTGTAAGCACAACACTTCAATTAAGTCATTACATGTATGGTTAGTAAATAAATAATCAATAAATAATAAACCATAACAAAGTGACTAATTGCCTTCTAAAAGATGCGAGTATAAGATTGCTCTCGGATTTTTTATAAGCAATACCAGTGACTAGACTACACCAAGATGAAGGATTTAATCTATATGATATTAACTATATGGATACAAAATGGATGAATAATTCAAGCAATAACGAATTCAAGCAATATGGATTCAAGCAATAATGAATAAACTAAATATGGATGCAAATAATCTAAAAAGCATAATGATCTTCAATGAATCCAGAGAAAAATTAGTGTGATAATAATCTCCAAGTGTGTTCTCAAAAATCTCTGGGGTGAATTGAAATGAGAGCTGAGGATTGAATTTATAGAGAATTACAAGAGAAAAGCTCAATTTAGGATTAATTGAAAATAATTGAGAAATCAGGTTTAGTTAACCTTGAGATAGATTCCAATTATAGTTTAATTGAAATGCATTTAAATTAGAAGTTCAAGTTGCATTGGAAATAATAATAAATTAATTCCATGCATTTGTGATAAAAATAGATAATTCTTTTATTTATTCAAGAAAAGAGTCTTTTCAATGCAACTGAACTTCTTTTTTTTTTCTGAAAAGCTTTGAGTTCCAATTTTAGAGAATAATTCAATAATTCAATTTAATTGTTTTTCTGATTTCAAGTTCTAAATTTAGAAAGAGAAATAATATCTCAAGTTTGATTTATCTCTCAATTCAATTCTTTTTGTTTAATTTTCAATTCAACTCCTACTTTGTAATTAATTCTTCTTTTTGTAATAAATTAATTCCTTTTGCATGATTAAATGGCAAATTTATTAATTAATTAAATATGCAAGGATATTTAATAAATTAAAATAGGATAATTGATCAAAATGATATTCTTGGAAATGATTCAATCAATTACTAAATATTTAATTAATATTGAGTAATTGATTCGCCATGTGATATTTGATGATTAAAGAATTAATAATGTGCCCAAGGTTGATTTAATTGCCTTTGGTTAGGACCTTGGTGATGTTGTTGAGATTAGGGGCCCATGGTTTAGATGACCATTTTTAGGGTATTACAGTGTCATCTTCAACATCCTCATTATTTGTTGTTTACTCACTTTCAAAAAAGTCCTCCTCCTTAGATTCTTCCTCATACCCCACCAATTTTTTCTCAGTAGCTATACCCATCGAGCACCTAGCCATCCTGTTGGAGCACCTACAATTGGCACTTACACTCTTTCCCACATCCTCCCTGACTTTCATTTCAATCTCATTATCAACCTTAATCTTATGTTTTTTGACTATGGGAGAGGAGACCAAGGGTGTACACTTTGCAACAAGGTGTTCTCTAGAGCTTCATTTTGTGGACCAAGGTGAAACATTCCTTTTCTTCCTCCTAGTCTTTGTTATTATTTTAATTATGTTTACCAGCTACATGTTTCATAATTTCATCATATTTAGCTTCCAGAATGAAATATATTTCACCTAGCACTATCTGGTACAAATTCTTGTGTCCTATCCATATAGGATGCTTGCACACCGCACTATCATCCTTGACTCATGTGTATGATGTAGAGGTAGGGGCATGTATAATGGTTTTAACATACAAAGTCAATGATCATACACTCCATTCTTCTAGACACCCTTGGATACATTACTTGGCTTCTAGGCTTGTGAAAACTAATATGAATTGAGCCAACACCATGATGATAGGGTCAAGTATCATGGCAACTGATCATAATTTGTGAAGACAGGGTTCACACCTAAGTGTTGGCTCTCAACAATGCCACACTTCCAAAATTGTCAGTCTTAAGGCTTCTTCTATTGGATCAACACTCATTGATGGCCACAAGGCCAAATCAATGTATCTAGGCTTCAAACTCCTTACTCTAGGCTTGGAGGACCCTACACAAGGTCTATGAACACTCACTTGGTATTACAATAGAAAGAGCCTTCCTCTAGAACTTTGTTTGCAACATACACATCATTGGTAATCATTGTTATGATGGATGGTCTATTAGGACAGTAAATAAAATGCTTATTCTTTTTCCGCCCTTTGAAACTACAACAATATATTTGACTTGGCAGGGTCCCCATACATCACTTCAACACCAAACATTAAGCAATTAAACATTTTTCCTTCTCAATGCATTTTTTTGTCTTTCACTAGTTTTCTCAGTTTGATACATAGGGATGTCAGACATTTCATGGCATCATCACACACACAAACTTCCCCATATGTCCCTATAAGTCTAAGATATTAAATATATTTCACCTAGCACTATCTAGTACAAATTCTTGTGTCCTATCCATATAGGATGTTTGCACACTGTACTATCATCCTTGACTCATGTGTATGATGCAAAGGTAGGGGCATGTATAATGGTTTCAACATACAAAGTCAATGGTAATACACTCCATTCTTCTAGGCAACCTTGGATACATTACTTGGCTTCTAGGATTGGGAAAAATAATATGAATTGAGCCAACACCATGAGGATAGGGTTAAGTATCATGGCAACTGATCATAGTTTGTGAAGACAAGGTTCACACCTAAGTGTTGGCTCTCAACAATGCCACACTTCCAAAATTGTCAGGCTGAATGTTGAAATGTGATAGCTAGATTGGATTATGTTGATTAAATTTTAATGTTGCCTAAGTGGCAATTAAAATTTAATGTATATTGTAATAACAACAATATCAACTAAGGCTTATTGCAGGAAGATAGAATATATTCTGAACTGGGACAAAAAATCCAGTTGGAGTGGGGTTCTTTGATTCCTCCCAACATCAACATAGTGTCCAAATGTGTCGAACATGCAAATGCCAGTTGGACACCCCCTATGACAGGATGGATCAAACTCAATTTCGATGGGGAGACATTTAGGGATAAAGTTTCCTTGTTTAATTATCCTACCTTTTTCAATCTGTGTATGTGCAATAGGTCCAAAATTCATATGCAAAATGAAATCGATAATGTGCAAACCCAAAATGAAAATTCATATACAAAATTCATATGAAGTAGAGCCTAAACTTTTAGTTGTTTTGCATGAAATGCCTAACTTGATGTGACAGATCACACACAGGGTTGCTTTGGGTTGATCAGGGCCAGAGGTCGATGCCAAGCTTGCACAAGATTGCTTTGGGTTAAAATTAATTCTGGTGTTTTTTTTTTTAAGTAATGCCCATGTTCGTCGGAATTTCAACGAACGTGGGAAATGTTTTTCAAAAAAATCAAATTTCATTAGTAATGCCTTCTCTGTCAAAACCAAAATTTCAATGAATTCAGGCATTTTTTGAAAAAAAAATCAAATTTGGTCACAATATTCCTTCTCTGTCGGAAGCCTCCATCAGAATTTTAGGCCAAATATATTAGTGTATTCTCACAGTTGATTTTCTCCAATTTTTAGTCCAATTTTTATGTAAGTCAGTGAGACTTCTCTTTGTGATGAGAAATGAGCTATAGGCGGTTGACCTGATTGTAAGTGCAATCCCCATTGTAACTATTTCACATACTGCTACAGAAGTATTGTTTGACTGTGGGTAGGGTTTCCCACAATGGTTTTTCCCTTTATCTGGTTTTCCACGTCAAAAATATTGGTGTTGTGTGATCTGTTCTTTCATGCTTTATCTTTCACTGTGCTATTTATATTGTGCTCTGGTAAATGGTTTATAATCTGCATTAATTGTTTAACTTGTGGAAACTGATTCACCCCCTGCCTCTCATTTTTCCTTTGATTCATTAGTGGTATCAAACTAAGGTCCTCTCTGTAGAAGCTTAACCACTTGAGGAGATCCGATGGCATCAACTTCTACATTTAATCCCTACTGGAAGGAGAGTCCCAAATTTGATGGTACAGATTACAATATATGGAAGGAGCAAATAAAGATTCATCTAAGATGTCTTAGAGATGAAGTTTGAGAGATAATAGAGAAAGGGTATACACCTCATGATCCTAATTATGGAACTCTGACACCTCTTGATGAGAAGAAGAAAGTTGATAATGGTGTCAGAGAAAAAGAAGTATTGTTAAGTGCCCTATCAGATGAGAATTTTTTGAATGTCATAGAGCTGGAAAATACAAAGCAGATCTGGTTGAACCTTGAAACTCTTTAGAAGGTGACCAAGAAGTAAAGATTGTAAAACTTGAAGTTTACCGAGTGAGATATGAAACTTTGAAGATGGAAGAAGATGAGAAGATAAGTTCTTTCATGGATAAAGTGAATGAGATTGTCATGGGAATCAAATGCTACAGTGGAAATGTTAATGAGGATGAGGTTGTATCAAATATTCTTAGAGTTCTACCTCCATCTTACAAGATGAATGCTACTACAATAAATGAACTCTGGACAATGTCAAATACCCTTGTTACTAGAGATACATTACTTGGAAAATTGCCTGCTTTTGAACTTGAAGAACTTGGAGATCAAAGTGCTACTAAAATAGAGACTGCATTTAGAGAATCTACCTTTGGTAAGTAGAAGATAGACTAGAAGGAGTTATATGCTAAAGATTTGGAATACATTGAGGAAGAAGATAGAGAACTTGAAGAGTTGGAATCCCTAATTGCGAGAAGAATCCCTAAAGGACCGGTTGGAAGTAAGTATGAAGGAAAGGTTCATTTTAAATGTTTTTCATGCAATAAGATTGGTCATTTTGCTTCTAGATGTCCTGAAAGAGCTGCTAGGAATCAAGAAAGATTTATGAGGAATTATAAACCTAATCCGGAATATCAGAGCAGACCTAGATATAGAAGGAATAAGGATAAATCATGTTACTATGATGGTGATGATGATTTTGGTATTACTAATGATGATGATGATGATGATGATGATGATGATGATGATGAACCTATGAGTGGTTCTAGTAATGGAAGCTCCGGTAAAGATTGGGTATTTATTTCTATCAAGGATGATTCTCCAGAATCGGTCATTGATGCAAATAATATTGAGGAGAAGGGTCTAGCTGCTAAAATTGAAGAGAAGGATGAATGGGTTATAGACAGTGGTTTCTCACGTCACATTACTGGTGACAAGAGAAAATTCCCGATTCTGCAAGAATTTGATGGTGGACTAGTCAGATTTGGAGACAACAAGGCATGCAGGATCAAAGGAAAAGGAACAATATCCTTGGATCGTAAGACTAATACTGATATTGTTTATTATGTTGAAGGTTTGAAGCATAATCTTTTGAGTGTAGGTCAGATGGTGGATAGAGGATTTCATTTACATTTCAAAGATGGAATGTGAAAGATTATTAGTAGATCTAGATTGGAAATTGCATTCAGAACTCAAACAAAGGAAATATATTTCATTTGAACTCCAGTGAGATGGCTTGCCTGATTGCTCAGATTAATGAAAGTTAGTTATGGCATAAGAGGTTGTGTCACGTGAATTTTGATTGCATAGTGAATATCAGTTCAACACAGGCTGTCAGAGATTTGCCCAAGATTATCAAACCTCATAATCTGGTATGTAGAGAATGTCAAATGGGTAAGAAAGTTAGAACTTCTTTCAGAAGCATATATGATAGATCTAATGAAATTCTTGATCTTATTCATACTGATCTATGTAGACCAGCAAGGACTAAGAGTTTTCAAGGTGATAGATACTTTATGTTTCTTATTGATGATTATTCTAGAATGATGTGGGTTGCATTTTTGAAAGAAAAATCAGAAGGTCTTGAGAAATTCAAAATTTTCAAAGCTATGGTTGAGACAAAAATAGGATTGAAGATAAAATGTTTAAGATCAGATCAAGGCAGTGAATTTACATTTGGTGAGTTCAACAACTTTTGTGAGAAGCATAGAATCAAAAGACAATTTTCTTGCATCTAGAACTCCATAGCAGAATATAATAGTGGAAAGGAAGAACAAAACTATCTTAGATGTTGCAAGGTCAATAATGATGGAAGCAAAATTGTCTAATATCTATTGGAGAGAATCTGTCAATACTCCAGTATACACTTTCAACAGAGTACACATAAAAGGTGATACCCGTAAGACTCTTTATGAATTGTGGTTCAGTCATACTCATACTGTCAGATATTTTAGAATTTTTGGAAGTAAATGCTATATTAGAAGAGATGATGCATTAGGGAAATTTGATCCTAGATGTGATGAAGGAATATTTTTGGGTTATTCTATTAAGAGTAAAGCATATAGATGTTATAACAAAAGATTGAATAGGATAATGGAAATCATAAATGTCAAAGTGGATGAGAAAGGTAACAATCAGATCAGATCATATAACTATGGAACGAAAGATGAAATTGTCAGATCATAACCGATAGCACAAAAATCAGTTTAGAGAATTGATTTGGTTGCTCTGGTAACATCAAAAAATTCCACAATGATTGTTTATGAGCAAAAAGAGTCAGAAATTTAAGATAATTCAAAGACTCCCAGGTATGTAAAGTTAAACATTCTGAAGATCAGATCATTGGAGATAAGAGGAAAGGTGTGATGATAAGAAGAAGGTTAGCTACTGAAGAGGTATGTTTAATTTCTCAAATTGAACTGAAATCATTTATTAAAGAAAGTAAAGATGAAAATTGGATGAGAGCTATGGAAGAAGAATTGAATCAGATAGAAAAGAATAAAACATGGGAATGGGTTCCTAGCCCTAACGATAAAATATTTATCGGAACCAAATGGGTTTTTAGGAATAAATTAAATGAAGAAGGTTAGGTTGTAAGAAACAAGGCTATATTGGTTTGCAAAGGATATTCACAAGAAGGATTTGATTATGATGAAACTTATGCTCTGGTTACTAGGATTGAAGCGGTAAGACTATTTCTTGCCTATGTTGCACACAAGAACTACAAGGTATATTAGATGGATGTTAAATGTGCATTTTTGAAAGGAGATCTTGAGGAGGAAGTCTACATTGAGCACCTTGATGGATTTTCATTATCAAAGCACAAGGACATGGTTTGTAGATTGAAGAAATCTTTATATGGACTGAAACAAGCCCCTAGAGCATGGTATGCTAGATTAGATAAATATCTTTCAAAACTCAGTTTTAGCAAAGGTAATGCAGATAGTAACTTATATTATAAAATTGAGCATGAGGACATACTTATCATTGAAGTCTTTGTTGATGATATCATTTTTGGAGGAGAAGAAAATCTATGCATGAAATTTGCTGATGATATGAGTAATGAATTTGAAATGTCTATGATTGAAGAGATGAAATTTTTCTTAGGTTTGCAGATTACTCAGACTGATAATGGTATTTTCATTTATTAAACTAAGTATGTGAAGGACTTGCTTAAGAAATTTGGTCTTGAAAAATCAAAACCTATTGGTACTCCTATGATAACTAGCTGCAAATTATCTAAGTAAGATGAATCTCCTATAGTGAACCCATCTAGATACAAATCAATGATTGGTGGATTGTTGTACTTAACTCAGACCAGATTAGATATAATGAATGTTGCCTGCATTGCTTCTAGATTTCAATCTGATCCGAGAGGAAGTCATGATATTGTTGTTAAAAGGATATGCAAATATTTGGTAGGAACAACAGATTATGGGTTATGGTATCCAAAGGATGATGATTTCAGATTAGTTGGGGCATCAATTGTGTATATTTATATGAAAATAATTTTGAATATTTTGAATTCTTTGAAAGAGGATAAGGCTATTTTGGAGCCAATTTTGGATAAATGGATTGCTAGGGAGGCTGATTTAGAGCTCATATACTTATCCCAGGAGGAGGCAAGTGTTGATGTCATTATTAAAGCCACTCATGAGTTGGTAAAAGGTATGTCCAGGTTAGTAGAGGAAAGAGTTAATATAGAAAGAAAGACAAACCTCTATAGAAAAGAATATGCAAATCAAAAATTTGAATTGT